>NC_056730.1:828781768-828926768 GCF_019279795.1 Protopterus annectens | reverse complement strand
GCAAGGTTTAAGTCTTTAGAAAGGGTAATTCTGGTGCTGTTTGTTTTGTAGATATGCAGGAGGTCCATCAGAGTGGGTTCTGACAATGCCCTATATGCCAAGCATAGATCTCCCCTCAAAAGCTTGTATGAAACAAAATACAGAGATAGGGCCTTGAGGCGGTCTGCACAGGAAATTTTACTTATACCCTGTATTCTTTTAGTGAGGAACCTCTGTGGGCATTCCAATTGTTGGATATGCCTGGTTAGGTACATACCAAAGGGGGCATTGTGCTCAATGATAGGTCTGATGAATGCCAAATACAATGGAGC
The DNA here is from genome assembly GCF_019279795.1 of Protopterus annectens. Lineage (NCBI taxonomy): Eukaryota > Metazoa > Chordata > Ceratodontiformes > Protopteridae > Protopterus > Protopterus annectens. Next base: position 828,926,457 of record NC_056730.1, on the reverse strand, counting down.
AATGACTTCCTTGGACTTAGATGCCATGCTTTTGTTTATAAGTTGCGCAACATAGAATGATTTCCTCACCACTGTAGACACATGATGGTCAAAGGCTAGATTACTATCTAGAGTATGTGCGTCCTTAAGTCCCTGACTACTGGGTCAACTCTAAGGGTTGTGTTGTCAATATGATAGTTACCAGAGATGGATAACTTTCCAAAGGATACTATTATGCATTTCTTGGCATTTAGTTTTAGTCCATGGCTCTGATACCAGTTGTTTGTCTGTGTCAGCCCCTCCTGGAGAACATTTGTGTCAGTGTGAGATTTAATGACAGCTCCTAATTTGCAATCATCTGCAACTTTAGTCAGACAGAGTCCACTGAATTTGGCCTTGACTTCTGAGAAGTAAATGCCAAAAAGGAGTGGTCCAAGGACTGATCCCTGAGGGATTCTGCATGCGACTGGCCTCTTTATAGAGGTTGACTCCCCAATTCTAACTTCCTGGTTCCTGTCTGTGAGCCAGCTGGCTATCCACTGGGTGATATATGGGTTTGGACCTAACCTTCTGAGTTTGTCAACAATGTCAACTTTGTTGTAAAGTTTGCTGATCCTGGATGTCCACCAGGGCATTTTTTTTTTTACTTGGGGCTGTGGCTTTGATTGTCTCTGGAACAGCTGAGTCTACACACTTATAGAAGTGATTATACTGGGCTTTATTGTAAGCTTTGGTGTAGCTAACCACTTCCATCTGGGTTTGGGGCTTGGAAAGCATTTATGCCTTCCTCTAGGAGGATATAGTTTGCTTTGGTGAAGTTTTTTAATCTGACGTCACCCTTTGTGTGTTTTAGTGTTAGTGCCAGTTTGAACGTGACTGATTGTGGTCAGATTTAACTAATGAGGGTCCAACAGTTGTGGTGGTGCATCTGTTTGTCATGTTAGTGAGGAACAGATCTAGTATTTTTGCTCCTTTTGTTGGGGGTTGAACAATTTGTTCCAGGGCATTTGAGTTAACAAAGTCAAGGAACATTTGCGTTAATGAGTTACGACTAGAGTAGGTTTCTCAGTTGATGGTGGGATAATTGAAATCCTACATGACCAGAGTGTTTGGCAATATTTGGATTGACTCCAGTTTGCTCAAGTTGGCCTCATACACATCATGATCCATGGATGGAGATCTATAATTAAAATCACACTAAAACAATCGCATCCAACTAGATAAAATAAAAATAGATTCCCAACTGCATGTTATATATATTTTTCTCTTATATATCAATCTTATATTTGTAAATGTTTTGAAAATATTTTGAAAATATTTTTTTAGTATTGTGTTATATTGCATACAAAGCTTATGGCATAAAATGATATTTATGTGTATTTTAGAATAAAGTTAGGTGATACTACTGCTTTAAAAAGTTCTTTATAAAGTGTATAATTGAATAATTAATTTAGGTCATTAAGACATTATATATAGAGGATGTAGCACTGTTACAGTTGTATCTGATGAAGTCTCATTGTGAGATGAAAGCGCTTATATTTGGTGTTAGTTTTTAATAAATTTTGTGAGAAAATCATCCCACGTGCAGTTGGGAATCTATTTTTATTTTATCTAGTTGGATGCGATTGTTTTAGTGTGATTTTGGTTCTTTGGAGTGGTTCCTGTTACTGCGTGGAGGATTGCTGAGGAATTTATAAACTCTCGGTGCTACATATTATGGAAGGTTCTCCTGGGGATTCAACCATTATTGGACAAGACAATTTGTTTAGTCCTGACAATTTTATCAGGACACAGCAAGAAGTTACAAAAGTACGTGAAGAACTAGCTACGCTAAGAGGTGATTTAACTAGGCTTATAGATATGTTCAGCCAAAATGAGCCAGCAGATGGAGCTATTTCCACATGCAATTGCTCCATACGTGGTCCGGCGCAGTTTCTAATGTCATCTCCATGCTCCAGGATGGTGAGCTATGGTGGTAGTAAGACGAATGTGAGGGAAAGCGAAACAAGCGAACGAAACAAACAAAATAAGGATGGAAGTGCGGTTTTATCACCATCGAGTGGATCTAATGGGCAAACCAATGCGATGGAACGACAGAATCGAGTGGTACAACACAAGAATTCTAAACCTAAAGGTACTGTTAATTACGCTGATAAACGTACTAGAGAGGGAGCCATTAATATTGATGGCACAGTATCAGCGGTACAAAATAATGAAAACAGTCAACATTCTTTTTGTTTTAGAGATGTGTTGGACAAAAAATTTGCATTTAATACATCCTTTTCTGCTAAGCATTTACAAGGCAATTTGGCTGGACATGATTTAAATGAAACAAATGTTCCTACGTTAAAGGATTTAATCTATTTATTTGAAAAAAAAACTGTTTAAATATAAATGTTTACAAATTGACAATAGATATCTGCATTGCTGTGTAAGCCATAAAATAGTTCCTCAGGGACTTAGATTTTTTAAATATCCATTTGGTGTGTTATACACTGATGCAGTTTTAAAAGATTTTCATGATTATTTTGATGAATGTGGACTGGGGTTGATTTTAAAACTGATAAAGTATAATGAAACACAGATGAATGTTTTGTTGGTAGATTTAAACAAACTAAACGACGACATTCTGAAAGATTTGTTGTTTGAGGAATATAAATACTTGTATAACAGGGTTTTGAAAAAAATAGATGATAGGATTAATAAGATTTTTTCTAGGAAACAGAAAAAGTTTATGAGGGACAAGGAGCAATATACTAGGGGTAAAATGTATCCTGGACCTATTAGTAATTTTAAAACCAGAAAAAAAATGCAGGAATTGGTTCATCCTATGCAATTTGATAAAGAGGAATCTAATGATGTACAAAGGATTAAATTCCAAGGCAGAAATAATTATAGTAACAGTATTCCTAGTAGAGTTTTAGATGAACTTGATTCTTTTTCTGAACCACATGAACATTTTTTAGGCCCCAGGAGGTCAGAACGTCTGGCGAACAAAACCAGACTGACATCCAATTCGGGCCACCCAACAAGTTCATATGGGAACAATTATGGTTGGAAAAATGTGGGGAAGATGAACAGATGAATGTTATTACACAGGCTGATGGTATAGTTTCTGAATATAAAGGTTTTAAAATTTTTAACTATACCCCTAGTGCCTTGGAGAAGAATCATTTTAATTTATTTTCAAAAGGTTTCAAGTTTGTCAAATCACAGTATGGTGACTTGGCCCATATCTTAACAGATTTTAAATTATATCTTAGAAAATTAAATCTTAGCTTGATATATAATAGGAAGGCCTTGGGTGACAATGCTTGCACTAACAGAGGACTAGTGAGGCATAGTACATACAACCCACCCCTGCATCCAGCACTTTTTACTTTTGAAAATATTGTTACGAAAGAAATTTATGATACCTATGCAAACAATAAAAGAAAAATGGAATACCATAACTTAAGTAAGGAGGAAGAGAAGTTGCTTATTGAATTAAAAACACAGAAAGAAGTTAGAATTATGAAACCGGATAAGGGTGGGGGGTTGTACTATTTGATAATGAAGAATACAACAATTCCATAACTAATATTTTGTTGGATTCAACTACATATTCATTGGTTTCTTATAATGAGATACAAATCGCATATAATAGAATTGATTCTCTTCTGGAGGAATATTTTTTGGAAAATAGAGTTGATAAATCAACATATAATTTTTTGAAACAGACACATCCAATTATTCCTCAGTTCTTTGGTGTACCTAAAGTACATAAATCTATATCTGAGCCCCCGTTTAGACCTATTGTATCAGCCAGTAATTCTAAAACACATCCATTGGCAGTATACATAGACAGTCTTACTAAAAACATTGTAACTGGGATGGAACATTTAATCAAAGATTCTTGGGAATTTCTTAGTAAAATAAATAAAGGATTGTGGTCAGAGAGTTGTACATTTTTAACTATTGATGTTAAGAATTTATTCACCTGTATACCACGGATTGAGGGACAAGAATTTTTTGAGGAAAGTATCCATAAGCATTTGGATTTACCAAATGATCAGAAGTTATTAATTCTTGAATTAATGGAAGTGGTGCTGGACAATAATTATATAGTGTTCCTAGGTGAATATTACCAGCAAACTAGTGGAGTAGCAATGGGGGCAGCGTGTGCCCCCATTTTTGCTAATCTAGTTATGTTGGAATGGGAGGAAAGATTTGTGCTAAATAGCATTTATAAGAAACATATGAAGTGCTACCTAAGATTTTTGGATGATATTTTTGTTATTTGGGATGGCACTAAGGAAAGTATAACTGAATCCATTAATTATTTGAATAAAACTACTAAGTTTCTTTCTTTCACACATGTTGTTGATGATTATAGTATTCATTATTTGGACATCACTATGTACAAAACACAATTTGGTTTTAAGTCCAGAATTTTTCGTAAGGATACATGGTGTAATAGTTATTTGCACCACAATAGTTCCCATCCTTTCCATCAGAAAAGGAGTCTGATCAAGGGTCAAGCTGTCAGGTTGGCTAGGATGACCTCTGACTTTTCTGATTTACTTGAAGAATTTATTTTTCTTGGTGAAAAGTTCATTGAGAGAGGATATCCCAGGGATATAGTTGGTAAAGTACTGGAAGAAGTTTATAATGGCTGGGGTACCAAATATAAAGCTTTATTAGGTGAACCCTTTAAAACAGTGGGAGAATGTGACAAAGTAACGACAACAACAAAAAATTACCAGGGGGCATGTATTACTGAATTTAACATGTTTTCTGATTTTTTTACACAAATAGTAGAAGCTAATTGGTCTATATTAAAAACCAACAAAGAATTATATGAAGCAATAGGAAATAAACCACACTTTATTTATAGGACAGGAATGAATTTCAAAAGATGTTTTGAAATAGTTAATAAGAATGTGAATTGTAAAAAGGCAACTAGCTCTTGCGGTAGATGTGCACAATGTTCATACATTTTTAAGGAAGAATTTGTAAAATTGAATAATGGTTTGGACAGTATTGTCAAATTTTGTAAAGGTAATTGCTATAGTAGAATGCTGGTATACATGGCTATGTGCACACACTGTTCATCATTTTACATAGGAAAAACCGAGAGAGCACTAAAAGATAGAATATATGAACATTTTTATGACATAAGAATTAAAAAAGATACTAGTGCTCTATACAAACATTCGGTTTCATGTCCATCATTTAGTAGTTTTAAATTCGGCATTATTGATTTGGTTAAAAACAACAATAGGGGAGGTGATTTAAAGAATTTATTATTAAATAGGGAACTAAGATGGCAACTGAGACTTAAGGCTAATTACCCCCCCAGGTCTTAATGAGTACATTAGTATTAAGCCCACACTTGTCGAAAAAGCAGCAAAAGTTTAATATATTTGTTATAACATGTTTTGCACATTTCTTTCATTCTTTAACAATATTATGTTTTATCCTATCATAGATTCTTTATAATAATGTTTTATAAATCTACTATCTATTTATTACGTTAGTTTTTAATATTTTTAAGGGGAGAAATATTACTTGTCCATTTTTTTAAAATGTTTTCAAAATATTTTCAAAATATTTTCAAAACATTTACAAATATAAGATTGATATATAAGAGAAAAATATATATAACATATATTTTTTTTAGTATTGTGTTATATTGTATACAAAGCTTATGGCATAAAATGATATTTATGTGTATTTTAGAATAAAGTTAGGTGATACTACTGCTTTAAAAAGTTCTTTATAAAGTGTATAATTGAATAATTAATTTAGGTCATTAAGACATTATATATAGTGGATGTGTAGCACTGTTACAGTTGTATCTGATGAAGTCTCATTGTGAGATGAAAGCGCTTATATTTGGTATTAGTTTTTAATAAATTTTGTGAGAAAATCATCCCACGTGCAGTTGGAGATCTATAATTAGCTATGACTTGAATGGGGGTCTTACCCACAGTAATCTGAACTTGGAGTAACTCCATGGAGTTGTCCAGTCTAACTAGTCAGGAGATTAATCTATCTCTAATATAGATAGAAACATTGCCTCCTTTGCTTCTCACAAGTTAATTTTGTGGCCTGTAGATGTGGAAGGCATTGTAGCCTTGCAGTGCTGGGGTACAGTCTGAGACCTTGAACCAGGTTTCTGTGACTGCATAGATATCTACATCCTCCATTGACAGAAGTGATTTCTGGGTGTGCAGTTTTTGGTTTAAGCTCCTAGCATTTAGTAGCATAACCCTTATTTTGTTATGGTTGGCAATTTTCACAATGACAATTTTATTTCTGACACCTTGCCTAAAAAAGGCTCTATGGGGGAGGCAAGAGACTTCACCAGCAGCTGAAAGCCTAGCGGTGCCAAGTGCAAACTGTCTCTGGCAAAGCACAGAGGTTTGTCGACCATGTCATCCCAGGCTGACAGAAACTGGATCCCCTTTGAATGACACCAAAAGCAAAGTAAATTATTGAAATCAATCAGATTTATTTATACTGTGGCATTATTCAAGGTAAGGGTAATATGCTAGTCAAGGCTTGGGGCATACATGCCTGGGACACATACATGGAGAGCTCAAGCATATCTCTCCTTATATAGTCCAGTGAGGTACATCTCAGGTTGTTAACTCCAACATGAGCTATGACACATTCATAATGGTACTTGTTGCTAAGAGACCTGAGTGCATGCTTGATCTGACAAATCCTGTCACTGTACAGGCAACTGACTGTGACTTTTTCTTTATCTAACCTGATGAGTGGGACATCCATATGTCTTACTATGGAGTCTCGAATGACAAGAAACTTTGTTTATTGAGTGTTACGCCTTATGGGCTAGGAAGGTGAGACACCGGTACTCCTATGTGTATTTGGTGCTATGGGAACGGTGTCATTTGTAGTAGTCTTTTGTTTTGGAGGTCTCTGGTGATTCTGTAAGTTTTTTGAAAGAACTTCCGTGTATGACGATTTATGTGTTGGATGTGTACTATGTGTATGAGTAGTGGTGGGTAAGTTGATAACCTCCTAGTGTTACTATTTTGAGTGTGAGAGTGCAGGGATTCAAGATTATTGGTGTAGATACAGTACATCTCTTGCACTCTGTACTAGAGTGAGTTATTAGCAGAGGGTTGTCAGTGTATATGAGGCAGTTTCTTCACTGCCTCAGGAGAACAAAGTCAACAAGGCTGGCAGGAGAAACAAGGGTAGTCCACTTGTCTATAATGTTAGGTTTGAAGAACTGTTATTACAAAAGAGGTGCTTTCAGGACTGATCGAGGAGGCACTATGTAGATGGGTATTTCTGATGGGATTTTGGGCTGGTGGTTTAATATGTCACAGCTCAATGGCAATATTTCTTAGAGCGGAGATGTTCTAATGATGAGAACTATACTAATATACTACAGCTTTATCTAAGGGAAAAATTGTCAAAATTATCTGTCCGGCTATGGAGCACAATTGTGAGGCAATGCATGGTGCTGCTCAATGTGCAAACAAGCCAAAACTGGTTCAAGCACAGGGCTTAAATACCTGAATCTAAAAACTTAAAAAAAACTCCAAATAACTAATGAGGGTGCTTACTCCAAGCCCTAGACAAATCACCCTTCACCAGACAGGTTCCACTCAGCACACTTCTCTCACAAGGGTGCAGAAGGGCCCCTTCCAATCAAAGATGGCTTGGAAAATGAGCTCAGAATGCAACAGCCACTACAAACAGACCCAGATGCAGCAAACCTGTATCTGGACTATGCTACAGCTACTAGCTACAGTAATGTAGGTGGAAACACTAAAAAAATGTTTCAAAAAGCAGAAAATAGCAGTGAAACATTAAAGAAATGTTTTAAACAGCAGAAAAAACAGCAAGAAGACACTAAAGAATGTTTTAAACAGCAAGCAAATCAGTTATTTAAAACACTGTTTGGTGGGAAAACAGAACAAACAGAACAGATGTTTTCCAAACAGTGAAAAGTAGCCACAATGACTTTTCAAACAGTGAAAATGGCAAAAAAAAGCTTTGCAACGGTGAAAACAGCAACAAAATATGATTTAACAGGCACAGTAAGGCAGACAAATCCAGCACAAACAGTGCAGTTTTGGTTATATCATTAAATACAGTATTAAATAAGCAGAACACAATAAAACGTTCTGTAAATAATATAATCAAGAAAAAAAAAACAGGCAACTTAAGGTTTCTGGGAAATTCAGAAAGCCCTAGTCATCTGGTATCTCAGCTCAAAGTTGTGGCTGGTAGCCCACCTCAGTTCAAATGATGAAAGCACTTAATAAATCTATTTCATTCTGCTTGTAGTTCAGGGCTTTAGGTTTGTTTTTGCTTGAGGTTAGAACCTCAAACCATGAGTTGATGATTGTTTGAAATTGTAGGTAATGGTTGCTGATATAATTGCCAGTTTTCCTTTGATGGTTTACATGCGTTAAGGGAAGGTACCTCTATCTTCTGAGAGTCCTGTGGTATATATAATTTATTACAAGCTGAAGGAGGGCCTTATTATTACATGTCTCTTTGTAGACATGATAAGGGCTTTTGAAACAGTCAACCATACCCTTTTCCTCAACAGACTCAAAAGACTCAGCTTTTGAGATAACACTATCTGCTGCTTTTACAGTTATCTAAAAGACAGAACATTCCATGTTCATAGCAATGTCTCATCCTCTACTGCTGGTAAATGTAATCCAGGTGTACTATAAGAGTCTGTGCTAGGTCCTCTTCACTTCTCTTCTTTTCTCAATGTCTTTTAATGATCTCCCTCTAGAATTACCAAATCTTAAATGAATAATGTATGTAGATGATTTGCTGGTCCTGCAATCCAGTACCAGCCAGCTTGACATACAAACCAAGTTACAGGGTGATTTTCATTCATTTATGCACCTGGTCCATTACTAACAAACTACTAACTTACCCAAAGATAACCAATTTCACGGTCTTTGTCATAGCCATGAAATGACCCACTATTTCTCCTATTCTCTTAGCAGATCTTAATGGGAACATACCTAACACGACTGCAAGTGTTGAGCTGTTTGGCAGTTGGGTGTGAGATGCTGAAGTGTTAACATTGTTTATGCTGTGCTGCCATGTTATTTACATTACTGACACCTACCCTAAATGCTCACGTTTTTGGGATTGCTAATACTAGAAGCAGTTTATATTTCAGACCACTATTTGACAGTATTCATCTTACATGTATAGTGAAGGGTATCATTTCAGTTAACACTGATCTTCCTGCTGTACAAAGAGACTGTCACGAGACCAGCATATGTTCATAATTATCTGGGAAAACCCATGCAGATATGGACAATTTAAAACTCCAGACAGAGACCAGGTGTTAGAAGTGAATCCCAGACTCTAAGAATGTGAGGTAAAAACTGAAAACTGACTCTGGGGCTGTAAGGTATAAGTCTTACTGCTAAAGCACTAAGCTTCCCCTTTCTGTGGCCAGTGGTGGAAAGTCTAAGGCTGAGGGATCAGTGATCTTTCACGTCTATCACACTTGGCCTTAGTGCTAATTTTCTCCATGTATCAGCTGTCTGAGATTAATGTTGAATACAATGAAAAATGAGTACTGCCAAACTTCAAAGCTGCAACATTGGGTCATGCACCCTTTGGGAGGCTACACCTCCATTCATCCCTGCAGACTAATAGAGACGTGCTGGCAGGAGGGTCTGAGATGGTTCCTTCCCTAGGATGAGTGAACCGACATCTACATCTCACTCCTATCCCTCCTATCCTTCCAAAAGTGGTTTAAAGACCTGCAGTCCTGTAAAAGACTCAAGCTGGGCACATTCAGGATGTCATTTTCCATGTAAGAGACCTACCTGGATAACCATGCCAGTTTAAAAAGCTATTAAAAAGTGAGTTCATACAACTCATAAAATTGAAACCAGAAATGTTGATCTACAAAAGGAATAGGTATTGACAATACTGAAGTGTGACTGAAAAATAAAAAAAGTGCATCAACAGGAAGGAGACATGGCAGTAATTGACCTGTTTAGAGATGTTTTCATTTTTTTCTGTAGATAAACAAGATTAGGGCACAGTAATGCAAACAAACTGCCTTAAAATATGGCAGGCCAATATTCATGACTATGATTAGCCATACAAATTGAGAACACAAGGGTATGGTTCTGAATGCTGTTGCCTTTCAGCTCCAGGATCTGGAGGGCATTTCTGGTTTGTAGATACTGTTTGGACGGAATCTAAAAGATGTCCCCATGTATGCATTTTTTTCTGAATAATCCAATTTCATCCACTTAGTGTCCTTCTTCTTAGGCTGACTGGCTAATTTAAACAAACAAAAATATTATAGTGTAAGGAGTGCCTTAACTATGGTCTAATAACAGTTAAATAAAATCCTGGTTCTGGACTACTCTAGCATGAAACCCTACTGGAACACTGCTGAGAAGGGTGCACACCCCCTATGGGCTATTAAGATCATGTCTGGTACTAAAGATTTACAGCACCGGCCAGTAAACAGCAGCAGCAGAACATGAAATAGCTTCAATTAGGCTCAGTTTCTGTCTGACGTATGTTAAAAAGTAGAGCCACTCTTTTGAATCAAACTGCTTCCCTTAGACAGGCAATGCATAAGGGCATCAGCCACTTCCCCACATTTGGGCAGGTTTGCACTTGTTTAAGCTCCGCACTGCACTGCCGAACTGAAGCAAACTATTACTGGTGCCAGAAAGTCTGCTCTTCAGTTTTTCCCTGGATCTTGCTAGTTCTTTCTCTCTTGCACTTCAAATAGCCTAATCACTTTGCACTTCATCAGGTTTTTGTAGCAATTATTGTAGTACACCTAAGTGCCATCAGCACTAGTTGTTCTCACATAAATAGCTCCAGTAGTTAGTAGTTATGACCACCCCTCTTAGCATCATTAAAGGGCAGTTTCCTGTCCTTTCTCCTATTAACATGGTGCACTTGACCATTCTGAGACAGTGCAGCAACTGCCTCATGTGCACAGACAACTCTCTCTTCTTACCTCCCATACTCAGAGTTGTGAGAGAGGCACTTATATCACCAAATTGGAAGCCATGCACTCTCCAGCCAAGACTGGACTAGCTGGTCAAGAGGAGAAGGTCAACACCTGCACCACACCACATGGAACACATAGCCCTCCAGAACACCCACTATCACAGGTCTCACATAAAATCACAAACCACACATCCACCTTCGCGGAGGCTCTCAATAGAAATTTACCCAGACAGCAGAGACCTCCAAGACAGAAATACACTCAACCAGCACAACATAGCACAAATGACAGGACACATAGCTCACCTCCACAGTGTGCCCCTCAACCTAAGAACCTAAGGCTAAATACCTTACCCAGTACACCAATCATAGGTGATTCAATAGTGAGGCACACAGATGTCCCACTCACTAGGTTGAATAAGGAGAAGGTAACAGTCAGCTGTCTTTCAACACATAACACATGCATTCAGGTCACTCCACAACAAGTCATTGCTGGAGCCTTCCTGTGTCCTGACAGAGTGCTCTTCAAACAAGTTTTTTCTTCAATATGTCATCAGATACTACAGATACGTAGATGATTTAATTTTTTTAGTGGAAGGTGGACAGTCCATGGCTACAGAATTTATTTCTGATTTGAAGTGCAATAGATTTTTATTGGACTTTGATGGGCTACAATTGGGCCTTCGAATTCCTTTTTTAGATGTAATTCTCGATATTTCTAGCGGTTATAAGTTAATAACTTCTGTGAATAGAAAGTTTGAAGGTTATACATTGTATGTACATGGAACAAGCGGACATGTTCCACATACAATAAACTCTTTACCTTACGGAGAAATGCTAAGATGTTTTAGGCTATGTAATGATGAAACAATTTTTAGGAAGGAATTGGATTTTGTGTACAATTCATTTTTGAAAAGAGGGTATAATGTATATAATCTGGATGAAAGTCTTAATAAACTATGGGATTATATTAACAAACAAAATGGATTATCAAAGAAAATATCAAAATTCTACACTAGCCAAAATAATCAAGCTGTTAGAGAAACTATGTATTTTGTCACTACTTATGGCTGTTATACTTCTGAATTGGTCAAAATTGTATCCTTGTTTTGGAAGCATTTTAGTACTTTGAATGATGTTAAATCATGGCTAAATGTTCATCTAAAATTTTCATACAAAAGAGGCAGAAACATCAAAGATTTTTGATGCAAGTAGATTTAGCATGCCTATTAATACCATGATCGAACAAGTAAGACCTAAAGGTACTTACCAGTGTGGTAAATGCAAGGCTTGCAGCTTTGTTATCTCTAATTTTGATTATATAAACAACATCCCTTTTAAAGCTAACAAATGCTTTAGTTGCATAACAGAGGGAGTTATTTATGCATTAAAATGTCCTTGTCAAAAATTTTATATAGGTCAAACTAAAAGACCTTTTAAGGTTAGATTGTTGGAACACATTAGGGACATCATTAATATTAAGAATGAAAGTCCTGTTGCACGACATTTTTTTGAAATGCACAATAGTGATGAAAAAATGTTAAAAGCATCAATTTTGGAACAAATATTAATTAATGATGTTGATTTATTAAGGAATAGACAAAGATTATTATATAAAGAAACTGTCTATATTTTAAAGTTTAAAACCTTGTGTCCTAATGGACTTAATGAGGATTTTAATTGGAAAGCTTTGGTTAGTTAATTAATACTTTTTAATAAGATAATTGCTTTATTGACCTGATTAATGTGTTTAGATCTGTATATAAGATGAGCTTGTTTCATTTTTCATTATACTCCTGGAAGGCTAAGGCCGAGACGTCAGAGTGTTAAAGTTTTTTACAGAATAAACCGTGTTTGGTGAATCCAGCTCGTTGTTTTTTACATTTCATCTTGCTGCTGTTGTTGCTGTGCTCTTCAAACTATCTGGAGATATATAGAGCTAAGTATATTTTTCTGGCACTTCAGAGTTGTGTACTGTTAATTGTTGCTTGACTAATTTTATATCATTGCTGGCTGACTTCAGAGTTGTGCACTGTTATTTTTGCTTCACTGTATAGTTTTTCAGATCTCTGTTGAAGGTGTTGTTTTCCCCTACCTACCCACCCTCCCTATTCCTGTCTTGTTGTTTAAATTTGGAGGCTTTTGCAGTTGCCTGCCCCCACTGTAGATTTGATCTGGGACACTCCCCCCACTCCCATATCTTTACCTCATTCTACCTAATAGACTCCTTCTGCACTTGTTTTTAGACATTTTTAATTTAATTGCATTTTTTAAACTGTTTGGTTTAACATTGCTACATATTCAAGTGTGCCAGCTTGTACTGCATTTGAATTGTTTTTACTGCTGTTTTAGCCACTTTTCTGTATAAAACAAATTCTAAGCCTATTTCCTACCTTTCCTGTAACTAGTGTAGTCCAGATTCAGATTTGCTGTATCCAGGACTGTATGTAAGCTTCTGAGCCCCCCCAAGCTTTCTGTGTTGGAGGGAAGCCTTCTAGCTTATCAGTGGGAGTGGTAAGCACTAGGTAACCTATCTACCACATAAGGAGTGGTTCTGGCCCAGAAATTGTAGTTATTGGCCATTTGGGCAGTTTTTCCATCTCTCTCAACTTTCTGATTTAAAAGCTCACATTTGCACTTGTTTCCCCCTTTCCTGTAACTAGTTTAGTCCAGATACAGATTCTTAATTTTAGCACTTGAATTTGCTTATTCGTGATCAGCACTTGTTCAGAACTTGTTGTAAGCACTAAATAACCTACTAATTACTACAGCAATCAGCCTTCCTCATTACCTAGAGGAAAACATTTTGGTACTTACTTTCCTCACTTACTTAGGCAAAAACAGCTCTTGTACTCACTTTCCTCACTTATCTAGAGGAAAATAGTTTTTTATTCAGGCATGTCCAAGGGTCAGCTCCCAGTGTTCTCTCCTGTCTATCTGATGAATCTGGGCATCTTGGGGCAATGTAGAAATTGCCTCATGTACACAGACAACCCTCTCCTCCTACCACCCAACACTACAACCTGTGAGAGATGCACTTATCTAGACAAACTGGAGGTAAAGATCTCTCCAACCAAGACTGAACTTGACAGTCAAGAGGAGAAAGTAAACACTTGCACCACACCACACTTATCACATAGTCCCACTAAATCTACACCACCAAAATCCACACATAGAAACACAAAAACATTCATGGAGGCTCTCAGTAATAATCTGCTCAAGCAAAAGAGACCTCCAAAGCAGACATGCAGGCAACCCCCCTCCCCCAACACAACCCAAATGACATATAGCCCTCAGTGTGTCACTCAACCACAGCCAATAAGGCAAAACAATGTACCCAACACACTAGTCATAGGTGACTCTATAGTCAGGCACACTGATGTCCCACTCAGCAGGCTAAACAAGGATAAGGTTATTGTCAGCTGCCTGTTGGGTGCCAGGATCCGCCACATAACCCATGCACTCAGGTCACTCCACAACAAGTACAAATATGACTCTGTCATTGTCTATGTTGGTGTGAACGACCTGAGACGTACCTCCCTGGACTACATGAAAAGAGACATGGAAGAGCTCTCCGATCTTGTAGCCCAGGCAGGTATGACCCTAGCCCTGAGTAGCATTCTGCCATCACCCAGAATGATACAGCAGTACAAGGACAAAATGATTGACTTCAACAATTGGCTAAGCTTCTGGTGTCATTCTAAAGGGATCCAGTATCTGTCTGCCTGGGATGACATGGTCGACAGACCACGATGCTTTGCCAGAAATGGCCTGCACCTGTCACCCCTGGGATTCCGGATACTGGCTAAGATTCATGCCGCCCCTATAGTGCCTGTATTAGGCAAGTTCAAATGACAAATTCATCACCGTAACAGGAACAGGCAAGCAAAAACGGAGGGTGATGCTACTCAATGCTAGAATTCTAAATCTCAAAATACACTCACTCGAGGCACTCCTTAAAATGGAAAACATTGATATCTGTGCAGTGACTAAGACCTGGTTCAAGGTTCCAGAGAGCACTCCTGAACTACCCGCCTATAACTCATACCACACTTTTCGGCCATGTAACCTGGACTGGAACACCAAAGGCGGAGGTGTGTCCATATTCATTAAGGATATCCACACCTCCAGGCTAGTTGCTCAGCATAATGCAGCCAAGGTTATCCAAGTGCAACTAACTCTGGGCAAAACTGCAATCTAAATTGTAGCTTGCTACAGATCCCCCACTATGCCCCAGGATTCCCACTCCTCTTTTCTTGATGTACTGGAAAATATTAGGGTTCAAACAAACAGCCTAATAATGGGCGATTTCAACTACCCCACCATTAATTGGGAAAACTACTCATGTACCAACTCTTTCACTCAATGCTTTCTGGAATTCATAAACTGCAATGCCCTGGATAAACTTATCCACACCCCCACAGGGGCAACAATATTCTAGATCTAGTCATTACCAACATGAGTGACCGGTGTTTCACACCTAAAGTCAATGCCTCATTGGTCTTATCCGACCATAAGCTAATTACCCTAGATATCCGCATCCTGCCCCCACCCCTCATTAAGGAAACCATGGTAAAAAATTACTCCAAAGCCAACTTCATGCTTCTTAAGACAGAATTGGTGAACTTCATGACACCCATGCATATGTACAATACAGTTACAACTACTGAATCCTACACAATTGCACTTTATAAGCACTTACATGAGTGCATGGATTGTGCTATCCCAAATAAAACCACGATGCTATCCTCCCCAAAAAAGGAAGCCAATCTGGTGGCCCCCTGCCATAAACAAACTGTCCAACAGAAGGAAGAAACTGTTGCAAAAGAGAGTAAAATCCCATGAGTGGAGGAGCTCCCTGGTCAGCCTCAGTAAGAAACTGCAATCCCTGATAAAATCCTCCAAAGCTTGTTACAAAAACAAAATCACCACTGATTCTAAAGACAACCACAAAGCATTCTATAGCTATGTCAAGAATCTCAATGGCAACTCTCAGATCTGCTCTGAGTTACAGCACAATGGCACTAAATATACAGACCCAACTTATATTGCCAACATCCTGGCAGATAGGTTCAGTGTTAACTTTACCCCCCTCTCACCCCCTAAAGAGCCCATCTCTATACCAGAAGAATGCAATGTTCCTGTTATCACGGCTGTACAAGTAAAAACCACAGTCTCCAAAGCCAAGGACACAGCATCCATGGGACTAGACAACATCCCAGACTGCGTTCTACACAAACTACAGAACGATCTGGCTCCCCACCTAAGTAACATGTTCAATCATAGCCTCACCTCAGGCTTTGTGCCCGCTGAATGGTGCACAGCGATGGTTATCCCACTCCACAAGGGGGAGCCACCACAGACCCTGGGAACTACCGCCCCATTAGCCTGATGAGCCTGGTCTGCAAGGCCATGGAATGTATCATCATGGAACTTATAAACAAAGACATTGGTAATTTCCAAACTCTGGACCCCACCCAGTTCAGGTTTGTAAAAGGCAGATCATGTCTCCTAAACCTGATAGACTTCTTTGAAGCAGTCACCAAAGCCGTAGACGAGGGTAAGGTGGTTCACACAGCCTATCTAGATCTTGCCAAGGCTTTTGACACCATCCCCCACTCTGGAATTATAGATAAACTCACTAAACTAGGTATAAATCCCTATGTCACAAGATGGGTTGCCAACTGGGTCACTGACAGAACCCACACTGTGAAAGTAGCAGACTCCAAATCCGACTTCAGACCAGTGACGTACCACAGGGTTCAGTCCTGGGTCCTCTCCTGTTTGGTATCTACTTCTGTGAAGTACAGGCTAACACAGAAGGTCTTTGGCTAACAAAATTCGCAGATGACTGCAAACTAGGAGCCATAATTGAAACTCCTAAAGATGTGGGCATCCTACAAAAGGGCCTCACTGAGAGAGATGCCTGGTGTCAAAGCCACGGCCTCAAGCTCAATGCCAAAAAGTGCATTGTCATCCCCTTTGGTAAAAACTCTGTACCCATGAACTACAACATAGGCGGTAGTATACTTAACACCGAAAGTGTGATAAGAGACCTTGAGACACAGGTGGAAAGTAGCCTCTCCTTTGATAATCACATCGCCACAGTAGTGAGTAAATCCTTCTACGTGGCACACCTCATCACAAAAGGTTTCTCATCCAGAAAAAAAGAGGTCATTGTTCCCCTTTACTCATCACTCATTAGACCCATTATAGAGTACAATGCCCCTTTTAGTATGTACCTCATAAGACATCTACAACAACTGGAAAGGCCACAGAAATACCTCACAAAGAGGATTACCAGCCTAAAACAGATGCCCTACTCAGACCATCTCAAAAAACTCCAGCTTTACTCCGTCACATATCGCCTACTCAGAGGTGATCTCTGCCTAACATAAAAAGCTATGTCAAACCCAGAGCTGTTGGACTTGCTCCACTTAAAGAAGTCCCAATCCCAATGAGCTACATGCTCTAAGGACCTAAACCTTGTCACCACAATAAACAGAATATGCCGGAGGGATAGATTCCTGTCCCAGAGACTTCCCATACTCTGGAATAAACTACCTATCTATATCAAACAAAGCTCCTCATAAGTACTCTTCAAGAAAAATCTTGATGATTGGATGGGAAATAGGAAATTCACCCCGGGAATCACTTCTGTGGCTCTGCTCAACAGTGGCACAAAAAAACTATTTTCTTGGGTGGCAAAAGCCAGGGTACCTTTTTGGCTGGGCTTGTATAGGCCCTAGGGCCAATAGCCTACTACCTATGAACCTATGAACCTAAGTACAAGTATGACTCTGTCATTGTCCATGTGGGTGTGAATGACCTGAGATGCACCTCCCTGGGCTATATGAAATGAGACATGGTGGAGCTTTCAGATTATGTGGTATGACACTACTCCTGAGCAGTATCCTAACATCACCCAGAATGATACCACAGTACAAACAAAAATGATTGAATTCAAAAATTGGCTAAGTTTCTGGTGTCATTCTAAGGGGATCCAGTATCTGTCTGCTTGAGATGACATGATTGACAGACTTCGATACTTTGCCAGATATGACCTGCATCTGTCAACCCTGGGTTTCTGGGTACTGGCTAAGGCTCTTCCCACCCCCTATAGTGCCTTTTTTAGGCGGTGTTCCGACACCAAATTACCACTGTATCAGCTATAAATAAATGCAATCTGAGGGTCATGCTGCTCAACGCTAGAAGTCTAAATCTCAAGATTCAGTTGCTCAAAGCACTCATCAAAATGGAGAACATCGACATTTATGCTGTAATGGAGACCTGGTTTAAAGCAGCAGAAAGCACCCCTGCACTATCAGGCTATAACTCATTCCACACCTTTCAGCTCCAAAACATCGACCGAAACTCCAAATCCAGTGGTGTCTCCATATTCATAAAGGATATGCACACCTTCAGACTAGTAGCTCAGCATAACACATCTGAGATACTTCAGGTACAACTAACATTAGGTAAGACGGCAATCCAGGTCAGAGCCTGCTATAGGTTCCCAACCATGCCCCTAGACTCTCACTCCATGTTCCTAAGCAGCCAGGAATTTATCATGGTCCAACCTAACACTCTCTTAATAGGAAACTTTAACTACCCCTACATCAACTGGAAAAACTACTCAAGCACCAATACACTGGCCCAATGCTTCCTGGAATTCATCAATTCCAATGCCTTGGAATAGTTCATTCTGACCCCTACTAGAGGAAGCAACATCCTTGACCTTGTTATTACTAACATGGGTGACCATTGTTCTTCACCAATAGTCAATCCCCCCCGGTCAGATTCAACCATAAACTAATCACCATGAAAATCCACATCTCACCCACACCCCACTGCAAAGGTAACCACCTAGAAAAATTTCTCCAAAGCTGGCTTTGGACTCCTAAAGACAGAGGTAGCTAACTTCACAGTACCTATGCCAATGGAAAATAGCTGCATGACTGCCAAATCTTACACCAGTGCACTGTACAAAATGTACATAAATGCATGGAACTAGCCATACCCAATAGAACCAAGACGGTCTCCTCCAAAAAAAGGAAGCCTATCTGGTAGTCCCCTGCCATTAATAAACTCTACAACAAAAGGAAGAAACTGTTGCAGAAAAAGATGAAGTCCCAAGACTGGAAAAACTCCCTTATTAGCCTCAACAAAAAGTTGAAATCCCTTATCAAATCCTCTAAAGCCATCTATGAAGGAAGAATTGCAGCAGGCACGAAAAGCAATCACAAAGCCTTCTATAGCTATATTAAGAGCCTCCATGGCAATACCCAGATTTGCTCTGAGATACTGCACAATGGTACCTCCTATACTCAGCCAACAGATATTGCCAACATACTAGCCAACAGATTCAGTGCCAACTTAACCCCTCTCTCCTTCTCTAAAGGACTAATCACAAAACCAGAAGATTGCCAGGCACCCAGCATTACTGCAGCACAGGTTAAAGCTGCATTGTCCAAGGCAAAGAATACAGCTTCCATGAGACCCAATAATATCCCAGGCTGTGTTCTACATGAACTACTAAGTGAACTGGCTCCAGATCTGTGTGCCCTGTTCAGTCAGAGTCTCACCACAGGCTTTGTTCCTACCAAATGGCGCATTGCTAAAGTCATCCATGTCCGTAAAGGGGGAGCAACTACAGACCCTGGGAATTATCACCCCATTAGCCTGACAAGTCTGATATGTAAAGCTATGGAGCGCATCATCATGGACCTGAATAACAAAGATATAGGAAATCTCCAAATTCTAGAACACACGCAATTTGGCTTTGTGAAAGGGAAATCATGCCTGCTCAACCTGGTTGACTTCTTAGAGTCAGTCACCAGGGCTGTGGATGAAGGTAAGGCAGTGCATACAGCCTACCTCGATCTGGCAAAGGCCTTTGATACCATTCCTCACTCAGGAATTATTGATAAACTCAACAAACTAGGCATCAAGCCCTATATCTCTAGGTGGGTTGCAAATTGTCTCACAGATAGAACACACAGTGTGAAAGTAGCAAACTCCAAGTCAGACTGCTGACCAGTCACAAGTGGAGTCCCACAGGGATCGGTCCTGGGTCCTCTCCTGTTTATTATCTACTTCTCAGCTGGGAACAATTACTAACTCCCCAATTGATGCAGACATCTTGCAGAAAGGCCTCATTAGCTCAAAAGACTCCAGCTATTCTCTGTCTCATATCACCTACTTAGAGGTGATCTCTGCTTGACTTACAAAGCCATGTCTGACCCATCTCTGTTAGAAATGTTACATCTAAAGATATCCCCATGCTCTGGAATAGATTTCTCATACATGTCAAGCAGAGCACTTCGCTGACCCTCTTCAAGAGAAATCTTGATGAGTGGATGGTTAATAGAAAGTTCACCCCGGGGATCACTCCAGTAGCTCTACTTGATAGAGGCACTGGGAACTAACTTCGGGC
Organism: Protopterus annectens; assembly: GCF_019279795.1. Lineage (NCBI taxonomy): Eukaryota > Metazoa > Chordata > Ceratodontiformes > Protopteridae > Protopterus > Protopterus annectens. Next base: position 828,906,056 of record NC_056730.1, on the reverse strand, counting down.
GGTACGATGCCAGGGTACTTCTATTGGCTAGGCTTGTAAAGGCTCCAGGGCCACTGGCCTAGTACACAGCTATGAACCTATGAACCCACTGCTTTACCAGCTTTCAAAGCTGGCACAACACATCACATTATTTTTCTTCTTCTTTATTTTACTTTTGTTTAACTGGTAGTATATCAAGCAAACAAATCTCTGTGCCCTATAAAGAATTATGATCGGAGCACTAATCATAATGTAGTATTAAATGTTCTTGACATAGATGCTAAAATTCATCTCTCAAAATTCAGGCTCAAAGGCAATTTCTTGTCACCAATATCTTGAATGCATAATATAAATGTTATCATCAAAGACCTGGTCATAGTACTCTATCTAGAGTTCTTGGGTTTATCCAGTGAAGTGTTTCTCCTCCATTTTCCCCTGTACTTGACTCCTAAGTATATTGAACTAACCTGGCTAAAGAAATCGTATTTAAGCCACAAACTGACCTGACAATAAACTTATTGAGAGCACATCTTCAGAGATATGGAGGTGATAGGAACATCTGGTCTACCTTGCTCCTCATGATATTATGACGTCCACCAGGAAAAGAAGTCTAGTATATGAATGGATGGGTGGGTAGTTGGAAGGATGGATATTAAAAGAGAGAAAAGCTAATTTCCTGACAACTGCATTTTCTAAATGGATAGGAGAAAAAGAAGCAGATGTCAGAAATGAGTGGATCCAGCACAGAATCCTGAGTGACACTTCTAGTGACCAGTATCTTTGTGGAGATGGACTCTCCTATCATAACTTCTTGGGTCCTATCTGAGAGTGAGGTGGCTATCCAGTGTGTAACATAGGGGTTAATACTTAATTCTGTGAGTTTGTTTACAATGCCCACTTGTGGTATATTATCAAATGCTGTGGCTTTTTCTTTAGTAAATTCTATCCCTGAAAATCTTAGACTGTATAAATGTAAGTACTGTATGTGTAACCACTGTACATGTAAATGTAAATAGAAATGTTACTACTCTGTGTTTAACTGGAACTAAATATAATGCAATGTAAACAAATGAAGCTTTTCTCATTGGGCCTCCACTGAAAATTGGTATTACCCAGTCAGATTCTCTAAGTAAATAAAGACAGATAGATTAGCTAGACAGATAGATAGATAGATAGATAGATAGATAGATAGATAGATAGATAGATAGATAGATAGATAGATATATAGATAGATAGATAGATAGATAGACAGATAGATAGATAGATAGATAGATAGATAGATAGATAGATAGATAGATAGATAGATAGATAGACAGGGAGTGTGCACTATTATGCCTTCATCTTTTGACAGCTTTATGGTCTGACCTTACAAGAGAGGGTGTTACAATACAGGAAGCACAGCATTCACCCATGTTTGTGAGGACCAACTCCAACATGTTTATGTACCTAGTGGATGTGTAAACCATCTGATCCAGTAAGTTTTTGTTTACAAAGTCCAGGAATCTCTGGGCCTGCACATTTGGAGTTGTGTATGATTTCCCGTTAATAGTGAGATGGATAAAGTCTCGCATGAATATGATATTGGGTTGAATGGGAAATGTCTGCAGTACATTTAAAAATGACTTATGGATTTTCTTGGTCATAGAGGAGACCTATAGCTTGCAAGAAAATGGTACAAGATTTTGCCTATAGACATGGACATGGAAAGGCTCAAGCATGTCAATCTGTTTGACCAGCTTTAGGTGAGCTTGCCTTTGATGTAGACTGAGATACCTTCACCTTTAGTCCTTGGTGGTATAGTAGATGGCCTAAATGTGTGGAAGGCATTGCATCGCTACACTGCAGGGGTGCTCTCCATAGCTTTGAACCATGTCTTGGTAACTCCACATATATCTGCATTCTACCGGTTGAGATGAGCTTGGAGGGTGTGGAGATTTGGATCTATATTATAACATCGAAGTTCTCTAACATCGAATGTTATAATATCAAACCCATAATGTCGAACGCTAAAAACAGCAAAGGTGCAGGACATCGAATTCTTTCCCAGGGAAAGAATTCAGTGGGCCATTGCTGTGGCTTCGCTGTTTTCAGCGTTCGATATGTTGGGAGCGTTACGGGTTGGGTTCAGGTAAGTGTGCGATTGTGTGTAGGTTAGGGGGCGGGTTAGGTGAGTTAGGGTTAGGGAGTGGGTCAGGTAAGTGTGCAGTTGTGTGGACGTTAGTGTTAGGGTGTGGGTTTAGGTAAGTGTGCGAATGTGTGTAGGTTAGGGGCGGGTTAGGTGAGTTAGGGTTAGGGCGCGGGTCAGGTAAGTGTGTGATTGTGTGTAGGTTAGGGTTAGGGGGCGGGTTAGGCGAGTTAGGGTTAGTGCGCGGGTGAGGTGAGTGTGCGATAGTGACGGACCTTAGGGTTAGGGTTGGGTTAATGTAAGTGGATAGCTAGTACTGTATGTAAAGTTTAGTTTAGGTGTAGGATTTTAAGTGTATGTGTGTGGATGGCTGTTTTTTGTGTGTGTTTGTGCTGTGTGTATGTTTCTCGGAATAGCAATTTTTTTCCCTGGGAAAAAATTTGCTATTCTGACTGTTTGATGTTTTCACACTTCGGTGTTTAGGGTTCGATATAATAACATTCAATGTTAGAGAACTTCAATGTTATGATATAGACCCGGAGATTCTTGGTTAGATTTCTGGCACTAAGTAGTTGCACTTTTAGGTTATATTTCATTGGTTTCTTCTTTAGATTCATGGAACTAAGTAGTAGCATGTTTATATTATATTATATTTCTTTGCTTTCTTCTTTAGATTCCTGGCACTGAGTAGTAGCACCTTCAGATTATCTTACATTGGCTTTGTTGTGTTGGAAGATTTCCCAGTTCGGCGTTGCCTAAAAAAGGCAGTATAAGAGAGGACAATATTTTAGCAAAAATGCAAAAGCATAGAGTGGACATGTGTAGACCATCCTTCTCAAAGCAACATGGCCTGTCAACCATGCCCTCCTATGCTTTCATATATTGCACCCTGTTGGAATGAGGCCAGAAGCTAAGCCAATTATTAAAGTTGACCATCTTCTGTTCATATTGTGTCATCATCCTTGGTGAAGGTAGAATGCTGCTCAGTGTTAAGCTCATACCAGTCTGGGACACATCATTCAAGAGCTCCATAATGTCTCTCTTCATATACTCCAAGGAGCTACATCTCAAGTCATTTACACCCACATGTACTATGATCGAGTCATACTGGTACTTGTGCTCCAATGAGCTGAGTGCATGAGTGATCTGGTAGATCCTGGTCTCAGACAGACAGCTTACTGTGACTTTCTCCTTGCTCAGCCTTGTGAGTTGGAAATTTATGTGACTCACAATGGAGTCTCTTATCACTAAAATATTTGATTGTTTGCTGGCCTTATGGGCTTTGAAATGGAGGCTCCTCAAGATGTGTCTGTATGTGTTGCAGTGGGTGTTGTTTTCGTGGCGTGCATTTGGGACTGATGAGGATATTTATTACAGGTACAATGTCTGGGTTGTCCTTGGAAGTTATGATGATTACTTTTAAGTGCTTCAGCATATATGTGGGTCTGTCTGTCTGATCTGTACTGTGCGGTAGGTGTAGTGTGAGCAACTTTGACAAACAGCTTGATATTATTACTGCTTGTATGTGAAAGATTTGGCTGCAGTGACATTGTGCAAATACATTTTTCACATGCCTGATCAGTTTATTCGAGAATCAGTTGGCTGTCCATAAACATAAGGCAATTGTTACATTGCCAGAGGCTGCCCATACCCATTAAGCTAGCTGTGGGGATAGCAGGAAAGCTCATGCCCATAGTTACAGACCCTTTTTAGGTAATTCACAGATTTTTGCAAAACGGAGTGGTAATGAGCGTATTTACTTCAAAGCAGATGGGGCAATGCTTGTTCTTATGCAAACTAGGCACTCTTTGTCCAACAAAGTAAAAGGAAAGTCTGAAGGGCAGCTTTATATGGAAAATATCAATTCTAGGTGTCTATGTCTATTCAGGGCACTGCTAAAACCTGCTATGTGCAGCCAAGTTTTGTCAAACATGGCACCTTTATGTTGTTGTTGTCTTCTGACTTTTCCTGGTTAGGGGTCGCCACAGTGGAACTCCGGTCCACTAATGATTGGCAGTAGATTTTGATGAATGCGAGGTGCCAGCTTGACGTTCAACCTTCAATGAAGGCACGCCCATTTTTCGAATGCCCATCTAACCGCGGGGAGGACATGCAGATTCCACACAGAAGGCACTCCCCGCACTCCAGCCGAGAATCTAACGGGATAACATGACACCTTTATACTGGTTCAAAATAACCATTAAATCAGTAAAATGGACCTTAGCCAATCACAAGTTGCACAAACAAAGTTTCCTTAAGTGATTTACAGCATGGAATTTGGCTAGGCTATCCTCAGCTTCCACCAGAGAGCAGGACTATCCATTCCAGACTCCTAATCACAGAACTGTCCTGAAGTATAAGAAAATAACTTACTTAAACAATTCATTTGCCTAAAGTGCAGAACATGACCACCTGATACTCAACTCAGGCTATCTGGAACGGCTATCTTATGAAGGCTTCTTCTACACTGTGCATACAAATTTGCCCTGCAGTGAATTTGCTGTACTGCATAACAGTAATGAACTGTTAGAACTGATTAACTCAGACTGTATCCAACCGCCACCTCATGAGGACTTGTTTTCATACTACTTAAAAAAATAAGCCCTGTGTTGCCTTAAGTGCAGAGAAGTAGCATTTTGCTCTTTTCTAGAAGCCACAGGGATTTAACCATAACCTCCCCTACTGTTTCCACTGTAATTCTGCCTTAGCAATTTCTTACAAACTGGCCAAGCCTAAATTTGCCTCAGGATTTTTTTATAGGCAGTGTAACCTGTAGTTTAACCATTAAAGCTGGCTTATCAGACCATACCATATCTCACTGATGTATTTTAAACCGTTAATTGCAAAGTAACTTTTGTTATAATAAGGTAAATTTCTTCAATTTGCTCTCCAAGAAAAAACTGCACCCATGTTATTTATTTATTTATTTCACATTTTTGTTTACCATGAAAGTCCGACTAAGTCAGAAACTCATTTTCAGTGGAGGCCCGGGGAAAATTGCTCCAAAAGATACAAGAAAGTTTGACATTATACATGAATAAGATAATAGCAAGTATTAAATCATGCATTAAATAAGTAAGACATACTAAATAAGTATAAAGAGGTAGATATAAATAATAATAAAAGCATGTGCTACGCTAGATAGACTACTAAAATAAAGATTACAATTTTTTTTCTTCCTCAGGTTGGATTGAGGTTAAGCATGAGGGTGAGGGAGAGGGTCAGAATGTTAGAAGTAAGCATATGTTTAGAAGAATTGTGCAGTAGGACAGGAATAGTTAAGGATGTAGAAATACATAATGCTTTTTAGTTTGATATATTAAAGGTCAGTAGAAGAAAGTATGGTCTAGGTATATCCAGATGAGAAAAGGAAAGGACTTAGAGAGTGGATGGAATTCACCTGTTAGGGAAAGAGCAGGGCAGGTCTGGTTACATAGAAAATGTTTTTTAAGGGTATGTTTGAAGTTGTTAAAGCACTCAATGGTAGTAATGTCTTTTGGCAGAGAGTTCCAGAGCTTGGTGGTAGCATAAAAGTATAGGCACTGTTCAACTCTTTTGTTTGGAATGTAAATGGTTAGCAGTTATTTGTTTTCAGAGCAGAGGGCTGTGGTGGGGAGGTAGGGTTTTAGGACAGATTTCAGGGAGGGACAACTATCAGGTTTATGTATCATTTTATATGCAGAAGACAGCTGAATTAAGTTTAGGTGGTGTGTGAGTTTGAGCCAGTTTAAGTCTTTCAGAGCTAGGCAGTGGTGGGAATGATAGGACTGGCCTGTGGCAAATTTGGCAATTTTGTGGCAGCAGGACTGGAGTTTGTTTTTAACAGAAGAGTATACTAAGGATGTTACATATAAGGAGGTTACATATAAGACAGAGGGAAGCAAGTAGTCCTGGCATGTTTTATTCTGATAGACTTGTCCAAGAAAGTTTTATGTCTATAGAGTGTTCCCAATTTGATGAGTGTTTTTTCTGCTATTGCAGATGTGGTGTTCGAAAGTTATTTTGTTGTCTATGGTAAGCCTAATAACTTAGCTGTCAAGACTGTTTCAATTTCTGTGTTATCCTGAAAGAAAATGTTGAAGTCAGATGAGATTGGTTGTGCCGAGAAAAGGAAGAGTTTAGTTTTGTTAGGATTTAGGAGTAGCTGGGCTTCTTTCAGCCATGTCTATATTGAAGTTAATGTGGTTTGGGTGAGTTGTTGGAGATGCTGTATGTTACTAGAGGAGGAGATTATGGCAGTGTCATCTACATATTGGATAATAAAGCCAAAAGGTGATGAGGTGTGAAGGTTGTTGGTAAAAATATTAAAGAGTAAGGGTCCATGTATGGACCCTTGTGGTACTCCAGTTGTGTTGGTTTGATATTGGGATAGTGTATTTTGCCATTCAATACATTGTTGGTGGCTGGATAGGTAGCTTGCAAACCACTGGGGGGATGGTGGACTGCAGCCTACAATTGATAGCTGGTGACGAAGTTTGTTGTGGAACACTGTCAAATGCCTTTGATAAGTCAAGTAATAAGACAAAGGTGATATGACCAGAGTCAATGGCTTTGGTCACAATGTCCATGAAGGAGATTAGGGCAGTAGTGGTGCTGTGAGATGGCTGAAAACCATGCTGGGTAGGGTTAATTAGTTCATTTTGGATGAGATGGCTGTGCAGTTGCCTATATATGCATTTTTCCAGGAGTTTGGAAAGAGGAGAGAGGATGAAGATTGGTGGATAACTGGATAGTTTGAGTTATCCCCTTAATGTAAAGGGGTGATGATACATTTTTGTCTTGAGGTTAGGGACATTGACCTCTGTTATGGAGCAATTTATAAGGATGCTGATGGGGTATGTTATGGCTTCTGCAGCAAGTTTTAAGTATTCAGGGAGGGGGTTGTCAGAGGAGAGGGAGCATGGCTTTAGTTTTTGAAGTAGTTTTTGAATGAGAGAGGTAGGGATAGGTTTAAGAGAAAAGGGGATAGAAGATGTAGTACTGGTTTTTGAGGAGGTGATGGAGTTTTTTGGTTTGTGCAGGAGTTGTGAGATGAGGGTGAAAGGGGTTCAGAGTTGGGGTTTGAGGTAGTTGTGGTAGTGGGATTTGTTAACTGTTTGCTTATGCTATCTATAAAGTGAGAGTTAGGTTGGCAATCTCTAATGGAGTTTTGTCAGGGTGTGTTGATGGAGACTGTTTAGAGCCTGGGGTGAGGAGGTTAGAGATGTAGTTCCAAAACTGTCTTGGGTTGTTTTTGAGGTTTGCCGATTGGTTGGAGAAGTGATTTTTTTTTTGTTTAAGTTCACTAATTTGTTTGCTTTATTTTGTAACTGTTTATATTTGATTAGGTTAGCATCTGATTTGTTATTGCATCATTCCTTCCAGGCTTTATCTCTGTCTTATAAATGCTGTTTGGTATTTTTTGTTAGCCAGGGGGCATGGTTAGTTTTTATTGTTTTGGCACGGTTGGGGGCTAGGCTGTTGAGAGCATTTAGGAATACATTGTTGAAGTATTCAACGGCAATGTCTAGTGCTAATATTTTAACTGGATTCCAGTTGTGTGTTTTAGGATTTTGTTCAACATTTGTTGGTGAAAGTTCCTTGTGTTTCTGGTGGTTCTGTATGTGTGGGTCCTTGCAGTTTGCGGTGAGGATCTATATATGAATAGATGCAGGTGATCATTAAGAGTATTATGTAAACAGGCTGTGGGGATTAGTGCATTGTCTGGATTAGAAATGAGTGTCGAGTCAAAGGTTGTACCTAGGGTATTGCTATTATGCATATGCAATTTTATTTCTTTATTAGAATAGTGGCACATGGTGTCACACATAGAGTTCAGAAAAGAACTTATCAGAATTATTGGTGAAGGAGGCCAAATAACTTACTGCATACCTTATTATATCATACTGTATATAACTGTGTATAGCATAGTATTAAAATATGGTAATTGGTGCAACAAGGTGGCAAAGAAAACTGTTCTGTACTTCAGTGCATGTCACTTTGAAAGCTTGTTTCATATATATGGTGGCTTCCTCACAAGCACATAGGCAATGTTGGACTACATTAACACTGTGTATCTGCTTGGAGAAAAGCTATTAGCACAGAATACATAATACAATGGAATTCTTTAACATGCTCACTTGGCTAAGTGAGACAAGCAAAACCTTTGACAGAGTTATAATTCATAACCTCTAGAATCTTACAGATTTTCAGACAGATAATTTGGCAGTAACTAATGCATTCTTGTCCTAATTAAAATTTGTCATATGTGGTTTGTTTAAAACTGAACATCACTTCATAGTAACTTCAGCTGTCATCCTCAGCAATGTAAGTTGGTCTGATTTGTTCGTTGCTCCATTATAAAGAAAATAACTTTCATGATTAAGTGTTCTGTAGAAATTATTTATAATCTACAGCAAGAAGAGTCTTCAGGAACATTATATGTACATGACATTTCAATAAATTTTCATTTAATTCTGCTCTGCAAGTAGACACTTTTTTTGTAAACTGGACAAAGAATTCAGGGTAAGATTAAATAAAGTTGTTCTGTTATACAAGACAAAAGCTTACTCCAAGTTGTGAGCAACTCCTGCTAAAGTCTTCCGCTTGTAATGTGTTCTCACATGTCATTGGGTGCTTCAGCTCTGGCACTGTTCATTAGTTTTATTTCATCTGGTTCATTAATTTTATGTCATTGTCTTGAAGCAGGATTCCACCATATTCAGTCTGCAACTTAAATTAATGTGCTCGCTGACTTAATCTAGCAAGGAATTTTCAAACTGCAGGAATACGAATCATCTAATTTAATTTCTGCATTTGCATATACTGTAATTCTGGTCCAGTGCCTTTCAAAACACTGAAATTATATATTTAAAGTAATGATAGACAATGAAAATAATAAAAAGCTTTTCAAGAATAGTATCTGCAGTTTGTAAGTGGAATTATTCAAAAAGCCCTGTAAAACCTATTCTTTTGTCTTGAATACAGATTTTTTTTAAATCAACAGAATTTTGGGGGTGGGATATAAATCATAATTAAGTTTTGTTTTGTTGACAAGGTAACTAAGAGTTAGATAAGGATAAACTTACAATGAAAAGCGTCATATTTGTTTTGCTTTTATTCACTACAGGCAATACTATTTCTCTGCTATAAAACATATGCAAACCTCTTTCTTTATGAAAGGTTGAGGGCAGTAAATATCTTTATTCTGAAAATACCACTGTTAACTTTCAGGAGATAAGACTAGCTAATATTGCATTACATTATGTTTATTTTTTACATGTTAATTTACATTATTTATGTCAGTAACCTAACTGTACAAGTGTTAAACACATTATGTAATGACATAAAAAAACTATATTGTTTCTTTCCTCACAGCTTAAAGGTCACCAACACCCAGAAAGCACAACTGAAATGTATGTACTCATCTCACTTCAAACACCAGTGTGGCAATATCTCTGATAATCAGTATTTGTCTATTACTTTCATAAAATATAGCATAAAATATTATGCACATTCTGTATAACTATTGCCTGGCAAGGTTTGAGTTAAATACACTTTAATCTGGGAATCATTTACATTGTAATTCCTTAGAGGCATTAATAAGCCTCATCAATGATTTTATTATTCAACAGACTGAAGTCTGGCAATTATTGAAAAGGATTAAGGCTGTGATGAGCTGTTAACAAACTACTTCATGTGGTACAGGGTTTGATTCCCTCAGCCTTCTTTTGCCTATTGTATGACCTTGAGCAGGTCAATTAACCAAAAAGTGACTTGCTGAAATTGGGATTTTTGGCTAGGCTGATTACAGAGTAAACCAAAGGTATCAGCCAAGAAAATAAAACTTAGAACCAACAATAAACTTGGCTAAACAATCAGCTCCAGAAAGGACCATCAAAAGGAGTGCTGTAAAACATAAAGCTTTAATAATGAAAAGTTAAATGCTTTTATGTAAGAACTATTAGGACTCATCAGAACTAACATATGCCTGTTCATCATTCCATTTAAAAGTTCAAAGGCAGGAAACAATTACAATCACTCAATCATTCAATAACAATAATTCAATAAAACACTTAAATGTATCATTAAAATATAAAACGTTAAAAATGTTGGAAATATTAAAAATATGTTGCACCTAATAAAAATGGTGAAAGATCCAACAATTCATTATCAGAATTGCATGAATTTGACCATAAAAGTATATACATATGCGCACAAGCATTCACAACATCTGATAATATAAATGTAAACGCTGCACCTTAGAAGGTAATGGTCTGCTGGACAGCATGACTCCTAACTGCCTATAAACCTAAATCAGAGATAAGGCACAGTTAAAAAAAAATCTTTAGGATGAGTGGACTTCTCTTTAATTAATTTATTCATCAGCATTAATTACTGCTTATAAACAACTTGCCTGTAGTGTATCATCTGCACTATAATGTAGTATACCACAACTACCATATTGTACATTGACTGTACAATCATTTACAATTCAGTGCTAGGAAATTGTCAAGCAAATATAGTTTACCAACACAGAAAAAGTTTCAGTTTTGTGTATATGCTTGTATGCATGTGTTTTTGTATAGGTTCATAGATTAGTACTAGGCTAATTGACCTTGTGAGCTATTTGAAGCCTAGTTATTTTCCCCATGTGAGAATCAAATGCTGCACCTTGTCTTTATAAAGTAAGCACCTTAAGCATTATGCCACCCCTCTCACCCCACAAACAGTCGTTTTAAGCTTAGATAGTAAGCTGAGATCAGATTCAAACCCTGGGCCTTATGCTTCTGTGTGTATACATATACACACACATACAGAAAGATTTATATAGATATAGATATAATATAATAGATATAAATATACTTGCATGTGTTTTTAATGTACATGCTTCTGACAGAATAAAAAATGAGATTCAGTCTTTCTTGAAAATGAGATTCATTATTCTGAGTTCATGATATAGTCTGTAGATACAGTTAACAGCAGCAATGATGATTGAGACAGAGAGAATATTTTGATAATACAAGCAGGAACAAAGGACTAAAAACTCTTGCATAATGAGATGAAGAAAATGTCCCGTGACCAGCATTCTTTTGGTTTATTTCATACATTAACAATTTTTGTTTAAGAACCTTTTATAAGCATTGTATACTTGCCAATGTATTTGATAGAAATGCAATTTTGGTACTAAGAAGATATGTAAAAATGCAGAGTGTGTGTGTGTGCTTGTGTGCGTGTACGTGCGCGCGCGTGTGTATATGTGTGTGTGTGTGTGTGTGTGTGTGTGTGTGTGTGTGTGTGTGTGTGTGTGTGTGTGTGTGTGTGTGTGTGTGTGTGTGTGTGTGTGTGTGTGTGTGTGTGTGTGTGTGTGTGTGTGTGTGTGTGTGTGTGCATATATTTCTAAGGACTGTTATTTTGCTTATGTAAAGTGATTTTTTTTATGTAACATACAGTTATGTATAGGTATACTAACTATAACAGTAGATCTTTGAAAACAAGTCAGTGTAAAAATAAATCAAAAGATCTGGATTTGACTGACCCATGCATCTCTTTTTCTGTGCAAAATTTGTTAAAAAAGTGCCATTTTCCATGTGATGAATTTTTGCAGTTCTCAGACTTCCTGGGTACTTATACATGATGATACATGCCCTCTATATAACCTTTGTTGTTCAAATTTCTGTTTGTCCTTCAGGCCAGAATTACCCATTGGACTTATTATTTTTTGGTATATAAATGTCTATGCATAAATAGAATAAATTACTATGAATGTAATCTCAGACAATATGGAATATGTATAAATGTACATGAAACAATTTTTAATATATTTTCTTTTCACAATAAAAAAATATAAAAAAATAATAAATAAGATACAATCTGCCAAAAGACTGGGTATACAAAGCATTGTGGCTACTGGTGAGAAGCAGCAAATAACTCCTGCTTCTTCAACTTCACGCTAAAATACTTTTTGTGAGAAAATAAATGGAATTAGCTTGATAAACTAATTTGTTGCCAGGCTGTGCCTTTAAGATAGAATAAGACAGGAGGTTGAGGATGTAGTTGTATGTGGTCACAAGATACACAGAGTAGGTGACGGAGGTTATATAATGCTAGATTAATGGGTGAGGAATTCTACAACACAGTCTGTAGTGTCCAAGTGATCATCTGGGGTTCATTAGTTATTTTTTTTGTCGGAGAAGAAGTGAGTTTGTTATTTGTATTTTTTTGTCTGAGATGAGTAGTACTGGGAGAGCTAGGTTAGACAGTATGCATGAATTTGGTGTAAGGCTCCTTACTGAAATGTCGGCACTCAAAATACTGAGTGCTTACAACCCAAAAATAAAAACGACTGAAACTACAGAAGAAGAGCAAATCTTGAAGAATGCTCTTCTCCTTTAAACTTCTATTTTTTGCAGGGGGGCAAGCTTCAGTATGCTTCCAAATGTAGTAGGTAAGCACCCCACTCCCCACAAACTGATATATATATATATATATATATATATATATATATATATATATATATATATATATATATATATATATATATATATATATATACCATCTCCAAGGTTACCTTGGAGATAAGGTAATATTCTAAGAAATGGCCATTTCAGATTTAATATATGTATTTCCATGTTTTTTCCTTTTATTCTCCATGTTTCAAATGGCTATTGGGCTTAAGTGATGGTAGGAAACAGACAGTGACCGTAGAGAGATACAGGTCTATTTAAAGTTTTTTTTTTTTTTTAAGCTTTGGTCAGGCTCATGTGTTACCACCCTCACCTCCTTTCTCTCCTAGTCGCACCAGTTCAATATGTGTGACAGGTTCATATATGTAGGACTCACTGAGGCCGCAGGGTGCTTTATTAGGCTTTGAAGACTGGGCAACTATAATTACAGTTCATTTATGCAGTCTGTTAGGGTTTTTTATTATTATCAAAGTGCTGTTCATAGGTAAGTACTAGACTAGCTGCCCTTGTGGGCCATTTTAAACGTAGCCAATTTCCTTCAAAGGTGAGGGTCCAACCCTGTACCCTGTGTCTGTGAGGTAAACACCTTAACTATTATGTCAACCCCTCTCCTGGCTGCCTTTCAACCCCCTTTATCTGATGGAGAATCCATAAGAATGTACAGTCAATTGCCAGGGTTTGTTTGAAACCAATTAAATTATAAACTTTAAAAAATGTATTACAGTTTTGTGAGTAGGGAGGTGAAAAGGATCAGTTTTTGTCCATTGTGCTGTTCACATTCAAAAAGACAAAACTTGGCATTACAGTGCACATCCTCACATGACACTGATGTGTATGATATTTTCTGTTATGTTTACAGGGTTACCACACAATGGCAACCTTCACAGTTGAGATGGCAGCTCTTGTATGTATAGGTTTATAGGTTCATAGTTGAGTACTAGGCAATCAGTCTGAAGACCAGAAGTGCTGGCCTGAAAGTCTGAGAAATATATGCCATATATGAGACGACCCAAAATTGAGCCTTGTGGTGCACCATTGGGAACTGTTTTGCTTTCAGAAGTGGCACCTGCTGCTCTAATTATACGAGTTCTGTCAGATAACCAGTTAGATATCCATTGCACAATATACTGATTTGTATTCTGATTTACAAGTCTATTGATAATGCTTGCATGGGGAGTAGTGTCAAAGGCCTTGGCCAGTTCTAGGTATGCTGTATGTACTGCATAACCACTATCCACTGCTTCAGTTGCTATTTCAAAGAAGCTAATGAGGTTAAAGAGGCAAAACCTTCCTTTGATAAAACCAAATGGATGAGGGTTTGGGGCTAAGAGATTTTCAATGTCCTGATTTATGACGTCTGAGATAATGCACTCCATAGATTTACATTTGTGGCTGGTGAGATTAATGGGTCTGTAAGTATCGGGGTCCATGGTGGGGCCAACCTTGTGTAATGGCATTACAACATCTGTTTTTCAGGCTTCAGGAATGCAGCCAGTGGACAGGCTTACATTAAAGAGTTTATGTAGGGGTTCAGAAAGGCCATATTTCGTACTGACAAATCAGATGACCTGGCATGCTGTCAGGGCCCATGAATGAATTATTCTTAGTTTTTGAAAGGGCTAAGAAAACTTGTTCCATAGTAATTAAAGGGGCTGGCTGGGATTGTGGAACCTATGGAGATAGTTAGAACTGTGGGTGGAATAGCATTTGCACTAAATTTGTTAGCTAGGATATTAGCTATTTCCTTTGCATCAGAGAATGTAGTATTATTGTGGATTAGCTATGAATATTGTTCTTTACTTCCTGACATAGTTAAAGAAAGATTTGCAGTTATGTTTGGTTTTAGTGGCTATTTTAAGATGATTCGTAGCTTTGAGCTTCCTGCTGGTTCCCTTAAGCTCTTTATTAGTTTGCTTAAGTGTGCTCTTAAGGTAGGTAGAATGAGACCTCTTACAGGCAGTTTCTTTCTCTTGTTATATACTGTATTTATATAGGTATTCTACTCCAGGGGGTTATTTTGAAACTTCTCATTGCATTTGTTGTGGAAAGGGACTGCATTACAATACAATTATTTAAGTGGGTGTAGGTCACTAAATTATGGTCTGATTTAACAAGACAAGATGTTACATATGAAGATATACAAGAAATGACCATATTTGAGAGGACTAGATTCAGGAAATTGGGGCCCCTAGTAGGATGGTTAATTATTTGTGGGGCCCCTAGTAGGATGGTTAATTATTTGTGAAAGACAGTTAGCATTTATAATGCCAAGGAAGGACATAAAAAGTATGCTATAGCTAGCTATGAAGTGGTAGTTAGTCTTTCTTAAGGTAATTTGGAGTTCAAAGAGTTCACTCATGGTGTCCCAAGGAATCTATCATGAGGCGATGATATTCTTGACAAATGCTTATACTCCTGCTTAATTGCCAGTGGGTCTGATGATGTAACAGGCATTATACCAAGAAAAAGTGCTTTCATTGCACTGAAACCATGTTTCTGTAACTGTAGATATATGAATGTGATCAAGTTGCAAGAAAGACTCTACCATCATCTGTTCAGCCCAGTCCCTACCCAAACTGCAAAAAGTCACACAGGAAGCCTTTTCCTCTGTTGAAACATGGTTATCCGATGCCCAATTAATACTCAACCCAAACAAAACTAAATTACTCATCTTCCAACCCACAAAACATACTCAAAACAACTCTCACTTTAACATCACAGCAAAAGACAACACCACTATATACCCAACTGAACACACCAAATTGCTAGGAGTGGAAATAGACAATAAACTAAAATTTGACATTCACATATCCATGACCATAAAAAAGTCCACAAAAAACTAGGAGCATCTGTATACAGAAATAAACAATTTCTCACCAAAGCAGCAAAGATTTCAATAGCAAATTCCCACCTTATCTCCACCCTATTTTATGCCTCTCCAGTATATACCAACCTAAGGCAATGTGATCTAAACAAGCTAGAGACCTGCTACAACAAAATCGCAAAATTCGCCACAGGGATATCCTACCGTAGTCACCACTGTCTCTCACTTGCTGAACTGGGCTGGCTTGAACTCCCTCACCTCCTTCAGTTGTATTAACTCTCACTCACCCACAAACTAGTAAACCATCCACTAAATGTCCCACCCCTCCAGAATCTACTCCAACCCTATCGCACCACCAGACCACTAAGATCCAGCAACAAAAATCACTTGCAGATCACTAAAGCCAATAACTCTGCTGGTGAAGCACTATTCTCTTGCGCCATAGCCAAATTATGGAACTCACTCCCACCCACAATTACCTCCGTACCATCATGCACCAACTTCAAAACTTTATTAAAAGCACACCTAAAAACATGCTGGCTATGCCCTTGCAACTCCCACTCTAATATCATCCACCCCATCCAACTACTACCTTTCTTTCACCTCCACTAACTACCTTGATGATAGCGAGCTCAGATGCTCATAAGCCTAGTACTTATTATACAGCAGGAACTTCTCATTGTTACATTTGTTAATGCCTGTTATGTACTTCACAGATAAAGATTCTAGTTGTCTACTGATGTATTATGTTCTTCATCTGTAAATGTGTTGTAAGTAATTTCTATGTTAAATTATTAATCACTATGTAATCCAATGTAACTACTGTCTGTTTATTTTACTGTGGAGCTTTTCTCCCCGGGCCTCTGCTGAAAATGGACCCACGTCCAGTCGGACACTCCCGGTCAACAAATTTAAATAAATAAATAAATAAATGTTGGTGCATGTCACTTACCCTCATTTGTAATGCTAGTGGTCTTCTCACATGCTTACTGCACTGATGAGAAAGGTAGGTTAATATTTTTAATGTTTAAAAAAATATATATATAAATATACAAAAACTTATAAGGTGAATGGTCAGGTGGAAAATGGGCAGGGGGCAATGTGGGTGGAATGGCAGGTGGTGGTGCAAGGGATAATAAATAAATAAATAATAAAAGGCAGGCAATACCAGATCGTACTTTAATGCAGAAGTTTCTGTAGTACAAGATTTAGTACACCCACCTTTTGTATACAAGGTTGCGGGTTATTTTCCCCCATAAGGTTGTTTCTTAATTGGTGAGCATGGAAACTGGGTCGGGGTTAATTAAAGCGGCATTATTTTATATATGGCTGTCTTATCTTGCATGGAAGCTCAAGATGTTAATGCAGTGTATTCAGAAGAGTGCATGAGTAATGACAGGTTGGAATACAGCTTACTGTTGTTTTTCAAAGATGGTTAAAGTAAGGTAGAGATGGCAGGTGTTGCATATACACGTGTATATAAAATAAAAGTAAGGAGAGAAAGAGGAAGATGAGGCCTTGGTAGAAACAGGTACAGGGGGGGTCATTCTTCAGTAAAGGGTGAGGGACCTAGCCTTGACAGTATACAGAGTAATGCAGGCATTATCGAAAAAAGAAGGGATGAGACAAAAAAAGGATAATAGGAAGATATATACACTGAAGTGATGGGGCATAGTGAAGTATGTAGCAGGTTGCTGATGCACTGTTTTCTTATTTTGCAGATAAAAGTGGAAGAATTAGTTTATCAGTGGCAAGAGTTGGTGTCATGAGCAGGTAAGTTATTTCAGAGAATGTCCAGAGTGAAACAGTGAGAAGTGTACATAAGTGACAACGTCGAGGGGAGCAGCTGACAATGGAGGCCTCTGAGGGTACAGCCAGGTGGTTCAGAATATCCTGCTGGGATGTGTCTGACATGCATTCAGTGGAATTACAGGAGCATGCAGAAAGGCTGCATAAGAGAGTGAATGACATGCCCTCAATGTACCAGCAATGGGTCTATATCACATAATCAAATCACAAATAAGCAAATACTTCTTCATTGCACACATATTCAGTGAACATACTAATCATTGAACTAAGTTTTCAGTAGTAGTCCACCCTAGCGACCCTAAACAAAACCGTAAACCTTAACACCTATGCAGGCCCACACCTCCTCTAACAAAATATACCAACTCTGAGGTCACACTTCAGTGGGGAAAAGGGCAAGTTCAAGATCATGGCCAACCATCAGTTTGCCTGAGGAAACTTTTCATTGAAAACGTAGTTCAGTGATTAGTATGTTCTCTGAACAGGTGTTCAAAGAAGAAGCTTTCGCAAGGACAGTTAGGCAATATTATGTGAGATGATGAGTCACTCACTTTGGCGTGTTGTTTCAATTCAGGTGACAGGTGCAGATTGCAGAGTGTACATGGGGGGGGGGGTGAAAGCAGAAGAGGGCATTTAGTAGAAGTGCCTGAGGCACTACAAGGGAATTTGGAGCTGACAGGGTTGTGTGATATCTCATTGCAGAACAGGGACTTCCTGCTATTTCTGGAAGCAGGGGTGTTAGGTCAGGGAGTCAGATTGCAGAAGCAAATTCAAAGATGGGTTTTCATTCTGATTTTCTTACAGCACACATCCTGCAAGTTGCTAAAGATAAGATGTGGGACAGAGATTTTTGTTGAGGTTTTTGCTCTCATAGAGGCAGATGGGGTTCAATGGGTGGCAGTGGTAGAGTCACCTGGGGTCAAGGATCTTACGGCAGCCCTGGGGCTTTTAGAAAGAAAAGCTCAGGAAGCTGTCTGTGAAGGACATGGGACAACTGGGTTTGCTTATTTCATGGTCATTATACTGGAAAAGCAGTCACAGCAAGCATTCCAACTGTTGTTATACTTTTTTAACAGCTAGGGAGGCACAGTGCTTTAAGGGTGATAATGCATGGCTATGTTGTTTTCATTAACTTAAGGTAGTAGGCAAGACCATAGTGTCAGACAATAGTCATCCTGATACTTGAATGGGAACCATGCTAAATACATCAGGCAGTGAAGTTAAAGAGATTTCAGAGGGAATGGATGGGGGGGAGGTAAGGCAAAATCTTGTTGAGCTTTCAATGAGGGAAGGTGTACTTGTCCCTCATGTCAATTCTTGCACATCTGTGATGACTGAGCAGAACAATTGCAGTCAAGTGTTGAAAAAAGGATGTGTCAGGAGAACTATAGTTGATGAGGCTGCTTCAGGGCAAGTGTGGAGGTTGGAGGAAGAGGGAGTGGTGGGCAGAGAGGTACTGGGGGGTCAGCCCTTTCATGATAGAGCTGGTTGGGGGACTAGTGCATTCATGTATTAATGAGAATTTGCTAGAGTATCTGTTTCAGGGTATCCTAATAAGGAAGTGTCCCAGGAGCTAATGAAGGGGGTTCAATGTAGATTCACTATAAAATTTACAGTTGATGGTTCAGTGAATATTTGTAAAATTGTGAAGTCAATGGTGGGAAAGGAGGAGATAGTGCAGAGATTGTTGAACAAGGCTTCAGGTAGATTATTAGGACCATTTGAAGTGCATCCATTTGCACATATCAGATATCCCCATTGAATATGGTGCCCAAGAATTCCCCAGAAGAATTTGGGTTAATACATTACTTGTCTTTGCCAGAAGGTGATTCAGTCAATAGACACATTGATAAGGCTGATGTTAGGGTTCAGTATTTACCTTTCATGAGTTGGTGGGGGTGATTATATCATTCAAATATCCCTGGTAGATGAAGTTGGATATTGAGGCAGCCTTTGGTTTTTACCTGTAAGGAATCAGGACTGGTTTGTTTTGGGCATGCATATTAAGGGGAACTTTTATTTTGACAAGTCCGTGCCTATGTGTTGTGCAGTCATGTGTGCTGCTTTTGAAAAGTTCAACACAGCAGTACACTGGATAATGCAGCAGAGGACAAACTTCATGGGGCCTGTACATTACTTGGATGATATGTTGCTGATTGGGGAAGGGAAGGAAGTGGTTGTCAAGCATATGAAGTTGTCCAAGTAGTTACATGTGTAGCTGGGACTGCTGTCATCATTAACCTTTTTGGGTTTGGAGCATGATGCAATATTGGAAATGTTAAAGTTGTCATATGATAAGGTGAAGAAAGTAAGATGTTGGTCAGAATAAATGGTTGAGAGCAATAGGATGAGGATTAAGGAGGTGATGGAGGTTTTGGTTTTGGAGCTCCTTCATTTTCCATACAGAGAGGTAGATCCGGGATGGACATTTACAAAAGCTTTTGCCAATTCACTTAGAGGCACGAGGTGGAAGCATCATTGTGCAAGGCTAGGCATGGAAGTCAAGGAAGACATGACTTTTTGACTGGAGTTTCACCAGCATTTAACCGAGTCCCTTTTGGGGAAGATGACTGAGTCTCTTCATCTGACCTTGACTTATTTATGGATGCATTTGGAGGTTAGGTATGGGAGCATATTTCTGTAACAGGTGGTTTGCTGAAGCTGGGCCAGAAGACTGGGCTGATAAGCATTGAAAATATATTACTTTCTTGCAGTTGATGTTAATCTGGGCATTGTTGGTACTGTGGGAGGAGGAATTTTGGAACAGAAATGTGATATTTTATTCAGATAACCTGGCAGTAGTATAGGTGCTGGTTAAGAAGAGAATGAAATCAAAATGGGTTTGTTTACACATTAACCTTTCTTTTTTTACTTGACATATTCCCGGCCATTGAATTGTTTTGGCTGATAGCCTGTCCTGTTTTATGTTTTGCAGGTATTGACAGTTGGAACCTAGAACTCAGGTAATCTGCACAATTCTGCCCAGAAAAGTCTCGGAGAGCGGTTAAGTGTGGTAAATTTTCTGATTCAGCAGTCCTGGGCTGAAGTTACAAGGAAGGCATACGGTATGGCTCTGATCATTTGTAATCATTTTGTTAGTAGTTTGCCATTATACATAAGGAGTTAGCTGGATAAGATAGTGCTGAGATCTCCAATAGAGAGGTGGTGGGTTGGTGAGGCAGTTTGAACAGCTGGGGTGAACCCTGAGCATACAGTGCTGCATCAAACTGGCAGAGTCACTGGATATTACTATGAATTGGAGCATATTGTGGTTGTTGAAGTGTTGGAAAAAGTTGTGACAAAAAAGGCGGTATAGAAGGATACGATTAGGTAAGCATATGCTGCCATTATTGCTGGCTGGTTTTCACAATGTGTCTCTGGTTTTCACAAGGTGGCTTGCTCTTATTTTGATTATATGCTTTGGGCCACTTTGGCTATTTTCATGTTCTTTGGGGTGTTCCATATTAGTGAGTTATTGGATTATTTGCAGTGGGAAGATATTAGGATTACTTCAATGTGGAGGTTAATTGGCTTAGATGCTCGAAGACTGATTAGAAGGGTGAAGTCAAGCAGGTGGAATTGCCTAGGAGTACAGTGTTCAATGGCATGGGCTCATGAGTGGCAAGAGGCTTGAGGTGGTAGACCAGAAACATTTTTTTTTTGTGATTTGAAAGGGAAAACTGTGGATGCTAGGGCATTTGTGTACTGGGTGAGAATGTCTTTGAGTTGACAGAGAGTGAAAAAGGACAATTTCATAACTCATTCTTTCAGAATAGAAATGGTGTCCGATTCAGTAAGAAATGTAGGTCAGTGGAGGTTTTAAAAGAGCAGGGAGATGGTGATCTAAGGTATTTTGGGGGTAATATTCATTACTTTATTGAAAGTGAAGATGGGTTGTAGTATGTTATTAATTGTGTTTTTTTCTTTTACAGGTAGGAAGTGTTTAGTCATGATGGATCACTGATTTATTTACTGGGTGGCTTGAAGAGTGTGAGGCCAGGTGGTATGAACCTGAGCCTGGATTCAGTGCAGTGGTTAGTCTAGTGGTGTAGCCTTCCAGGTATGCAGTCATGTTATTTGCTGCCAGCACTGGAGGTAAGACAGAAATTTGGTGGTCTAGTGGAGTTAGTGATGCATCTTGGAGGTAATTATATTGCAATAATGCTTAAAAGAGGTTGCTTACATGCTTAATAAGGGATTTCTTAGTTCCTTCTCAGAGGTTTCCAAGGTCTAAGATTATTTGGACAGCCATAATTCTCAGGTCCGATTGGAGGGGGATTATATGTTTAAGGTCATGGGGCTCACTAGGAGGTTTCATAACCATGGAGTGGCTAGGGTGAGTGGGATTTCAGTACTTGAGCATTGGGACTTTGCTGATTGGGATCCAGCCTTGTTCTGGAATGATGCTCTACATCTTAGTAATATCAGTTTAGACATGTTTGATGTTCAACTGTCATTATTTGCACAGGATTTATTTGGGATCTAGTTTTTAGCTTTTGAAAGGTTGGGAACAGGCTGTTGAGCAGTCTGGTGAGGGGAAAGGAGGGCCTAGTAGTTGTTAAATGTAGTAGAGACCTTTTTTCCAACTACTGAGTTAAATTGGCACTCTCATTTGGATCGTGTGAGCAGTATTATACTGACTGGTGGAGTTAAGTTCTAGTTAGTGAGGAGTGGAATACTGCTAGTAGGTGTGTGTTGAGCAGTTTAACACACTGCTTAGTTTGGAAAGATGTGCTGTTGAAGTCATTAAAGAGTCTAGGATGAAGGTGAGCATTCTATTATGTTGTCCAGTTGTTTATGGTTTCATAATGTTGATGTGTTTTACATGCTTTTAGTAAAGCTAGTCACAAAGTCATGTATTGATTTGCGTTATTGGAGGAGTGGGAAATCTCAGTAACAAATGGAGTTTGCTTGGCAGAATAGTTTTGTCACTGTACCGTGTCTTTAATCTAGAATAATATGGATGGTTGGGAGGTGGGGAGAGTTGTGTGAGGTCACAAGATAGGTAGAGTAGGAAGCAGGTTATATAAAGTCAGGTTAAGAGGACAGAAGTTTTTTTTGGCACTACAGATTGGGTTGCCCAACTCCCCATTCCCAAATTGTTGTAAGGCTGTAAAGTGAAAGGATGGCCCTAGTAGTTGTTCAATGTGCGAGTGCCCTTCCTTCCTCATCTGTTGAGTTCAACTGGCACTTTCATTTGAAACATGTGAGTGCTATTATGCTGCCTTGTACAGTTAGGTTGTGGTTAGTGAGCAGTGTGAAGCTGCTGTTAGGTGTGTCTTGATAGGACTAACATGATGCCCAGTTTGAGAAGATTTGATGTTAAAGTTATTAAATAGTTTATGATGAAGCTGAGTGGTCTGTCATACTGCCCAATTGTTTATGACTTGGTAATACTGATGCCTTTTACATGTTTGTTATTAAAGCTGGTTGCAAAGTCATGGATGTTGAGTTGAATTTTTGGTGGGGAAAGCTCAGTGGCAATGCTTTTTTTAGAGCTTTGCTTCTCTAAGTGGTAACAAAGAGGGTGAACTCTAGAGTTTTTGGATGTGGTGAAATGTCAGGCAGCCAAGTAAAAATGAAAATCAGGAGCATAAGTTACCACTAAGGGGACTAATTCCTTCTCAGATAGGTATGCGAGTCAGAGCACTGGTGAGTCTCTGGATATGAATGTCTGTATGTAGAAGTCCTATCAGTAGAGGACTGATTTAATATTGAAGTAACTTGTCAGCTGGAAGAGAAATGGGGCAAACATTTATCCCTGTCAGAGCAGAAGCTTCAGGAAATTGAGACAATCCTGACCTGTCAAATTGAAATTTTGTGACCTGCATGGGGCAGTAGGTCTGCCAAAATTTTAATAAGAGATAACCAAGTTAAGCTGGAGGTGTTAGAACTCTTGCTGGTAGAAGTGGAAGATCAAGCCCAACAAGCAAACTTGAGGCTGGCTGGAACATCTGAGCAGGTAGAAGGAAGAGATCTTTTGAAGTTCTGTAAGCACAAACTAACAGTGTGGTCAGGCTTGAAGAAGGAGGAAATTACTTTGGAGAAGGCCCATAGGATCTTTGTGCCAGGTTTTCCTTCTGGTCTGAAGAAACCAAGGCAATTCATAGTATCTTTCACTTTATATCAAGAGAAGAAAATCGTGTCTGTGTTATGGTCCCCACAGAAGAAACGGTTCTATGGTGAAGGGAGGGTCTGCAAACCAGACTAGTGTGGAGCTTCATTATAAGACGGATAATTTTTTTTCCAGCTACTTAACTATGCGGGGAAGTCAAGCTACAGTTTCAGCTAGTCTACCCAGCATTTCTGTTTGTTTCCCACTTTTTTCTATACTAGAATAGTCTGGATCCCAGATTTGTTGGTTTCAGGACTTTATTTTTGTGTTTCTGAGTTGTCCAGAACTTGCTGTGGTAGAGGGAAGTATTTCTGCTTATCAGTGGGAGTGGTAAGCATTGAGCTGCCTATCTGTCACTAGAGAAGTTGTTTCCAGCTCAGGAAATTTACCTCATTGGCCGTTTGGGGCTGCTTTCTTTCTCTTTCAACTTTCTGGGTTAAAAACCCGTGTTTGCATGGGTTTGCACTTGTTTTAGCTCAGTGGAAACTGTTTGGGTGCCCTGCAGACTATTACAGCACAAGAAACGAGGAAGAGAGACTTTTTGCTGATTATAAGTACCCTTTTGGCTTTTTTGACTGTTTTTCTAACCACACTTCTCTAAGCCGTTTTTGCTGCTATTTCTATTGTATTTTAAATCGTTTTACTGTTGTGTACTTGTTTTCTGCTTAATTTCAAAGTATAAACTGCATTTACAGTTTTAGGCTGTACACTCAAGTTTGATAGCCTTTTCTGTGCTTATTTACTGTTTAATTGCATGTTTCTGCTGAATTTAACCAAAAAAAAAAAAAAACACAAAAAATTCCTGTTTGCATGTTTCAGCTAGTCTACCCAGCATTTCTGTTTGTTTGTTTCCCACTTTTTTCTATATTAGAATAGTCCGGTTCCAAGATATGCTGGTTTCAGGACTTTATTTTTGTGTTTCTGAGTTGTCCAGACCTTGCTGTGGTAGAGGGAAGTCTTTCTGCTTATCAGTGGGAGTGGTAAGCATTGAGCTGCCTATCTGTCACTAGAGAAGTAGTTTCCAGCTCAGGAATTGTACATCATTGCTGTTTGGGGCTGCTTTCTATCCCTTTCAACTTTCTGGCTTAAAAAATGGTGCTTGCATGGGTTTGCACTTGGTTTAGCTCAGCGGATCCTGCTTGGGTGTCCTGCAGATTATTACAGCACCAGAAATGAGGAAGAGAGTCTTTTTGCTGATTATACGTACCCTTTTGGCTTTTTTGACTGTTTTTTTTTTTGCTAACTGCACTTCTCTAAGCCATTTCTGCTACTATTTCTACTGTATTTTAAATTGTTTTACTGTTGTTTACTTGATTTCTGCTTAATTTCAAAGTTTAAACTGCATTTACTGTTGTAGGCTATACACTCCAGTGTGATAGCATTTTCTGCGCTTATTTACTGTTTAATTGCATTTTTCTGCTGAATTTGACCTAGAAAAAAACAAACAAAAAAATTACTATCTGTTTACTCATTTCCCACCATTTTTCTATACTAGAATGGTCCGGATCCCAGATTTGCTGGTTTCGGGACTTTATTTTTGTGTTTCTGAGTTGCCTAAACCTTGCTGTGGTAGAGGAAAGTCTTTCTGCTCATCAGTGGGAGTGGTATGCATTGAGTTGCCTACCTGTTGCTAGAGAAGTAGTTTCCACATCAGGAATTGTACCTTATTGGCTGTTTGGGGCTGCTTTCTATCCCTTTCAACTTTCTGGCTTAAAAAAACAATGTTTGTGTGGGTTTGCACATCGCTCAGTGCTGATTAGCTAGGGTTAAACTATTACATGCGCCAGAAAGTCTGCTCTTCAAAGTTTCCCTTAGAACTAGCCAGTTTTCCACTTTTAGCACTCAAACCTGATTCTTTGAGCTCAGAACTTGCTTATAACTCGTTTTAAGCCCTAGATATTCTATGAATTGCTACAGCACTCAACTTTCCTTACTAAATAAAGAGGAAAACAGTTCTAGTACTTAAACAAACAAGCACCTATCCAATTATATCTAAGGGTTAGCTCCTGGTGTTTTCTCCTATTTTCTGGTGAATATGGACATCATGGGGCAATGTAGTAATAGCTTCATGTACACAGATAACCCTCTTCTCCTACCACCCAACACTACAACTTGTGAGAGATGCACTTATATAGCCAAGCTGGAAGCCAAGCTCTCTCCAGCCAAGACTGGACTAGTCAGTCAAGAGGAGAAGGTAAACACCCACATCACAGCATGCACAACACATAGTCCTTCTAAACCTATACCACCAAAACCCAAACATAGTTACACAAAACACACACCTACATTCACGGAGTCTCTTATTAAAAATCTGCCCAAGCAACAGAGACCTCCGTAGATGAAACACAAACAACCACCACCCCCAAGCACAACCCAAGCAATTCATAACTCACAAAACCAGTGTGACACACAACCTCAGTCCCTACAGCAAAATAACATACCCAACACACTAGTCATAGGTGACTCCATTGTCAGGCACACTGATGTCCCACTCACCAGACTAAACAAGGAGAAAATTACAGTCCGCTGCCTGTCGGGTTCCAAGATCCACCACATGATGCACTCACTCAGGTCACTCCACAGCAAGTACAAATATGACTCTGTCATTGTCCATGTTGGAGTGAATGACCTGAGACATACCTCACTGGACTACATGAAAAGAGGCAAGGAGGAGCTCTTGGATCTTGTAGCCCAGGCAGGTATGACTCTAGCTCTGAGTAGCATCCTGCCATCCCCCATAATGATACCAGAGTACAAGGATAAAATGATTGATTTCAACAATTGGCTAAGTTTCTAGGGGATCCAGTATCTGTCTGCCTGGAATGACATGATTGACAGACCACAATGCTTTGCCAGAGATGGCCTGCATGTATTGCCCCTGGGATTCCGGATACTGGCTAAGGCTCTTGCCACCCCTATAGTGCCTTTTTAGGCATGGTTCAAATGAAAAAATTACCACCGTAACAGGTACAAGCAAGCAAAATCTGAGGGTATTGCTACTTAATGCTAGAAGTCTAATCCTCAAAATGCACTCACTTAAGGCACTCCTCAAAATAGAGAACATCAACATTTGTGCAGTGACAGAGACCTGGCTCAAGGCTCCAGAGAGCACCCCTGCAATACCAGGCTACATTTCATACCACACCTTTCGGCCACCTAACCTGGACCGAAACACTAAAGACAGAGGCATGTCCATATTCACCAAGGATATCCACACCTCCAGGCTAGTTGCCCAACATAATGCATCCGAGATTCTCCAGGTGCAACTAACACTAGGCAAGACTGCAATCCAAATCATAGCTTTCTACAGATTCCCCACCATGTCCCATGATTCTCACTCCACTTTTCTTAACATACTGGAAAGTATTAAGGTACAACCAAATGGCTTAATACTGGGTGACTTCAACTACCCCGCCATTAACTGGGAAAACTACTCATGTACCAACACATTTGCTCAATGATTCTTGGAATTCATTAATTCCAACCCCTTGGATCAACTTTTCCATACCCCCACCACGGGCACCAGTATCCTAGACCTGGTCATTATCAACATGGGCGACCAATGCTCCACACCGGAAGTCAGCTCCTCGTTGGTCAGATCCAACCATAAACTGATCACTCTAGACATCCACATCCCTCCCCCACCCCCATTAAGGTAATCCCCATAAAAAAACTTCTTAAAAGCCAACTTCATGCTTCTCAAAACAGAATTGACAAACTTCACGACACCCATGCAGACGGAAAGTAGAAGTACAACTGCTGAATCTTACATCAATGCACTGTATAAACACATACACAAGTGCATGGATCATGCCATCCCAAATAGAACCAAGATGCTCTCCTCCAAAAAAAGGAAGCCAATCTGGTGGTCCCCTGCCATAAACAAATACTACAACAAAAGGAAGAAACTGCTGCAAAAAAGAGTAAAATCCCAAGACTGGTAAAACTTCCTTGTCAGCCTCAGTAAGACGCTGAGGTCCCTCGTAAGATCCTCCAAAGCTAGTTATGAAAACAATATTGTCACAGATTCTAAAGACAACCACAAGGCCTTCTATAGTTATGCAAGAATCTCAATGGCAACACTCAGATATGCTCTGAGTTACAGCACAATGGCACTAAATATACAGAACCAACTGATATTGCCAACATCCTAGAAGATAGGTTCAGTGCTAACTTCACCCCCCCCCTCACCCCCTAAAGGGCCCATCTCAATACCGGAAGAATACCAAGTCCCGGTAATCATGGCCACACAGGTAAAAACTGCACTTTCCAAAGCCAAGAATACAGCATCCATGGGACCAGACAACATCCCAGGCTGTGTTCTGCACGAACTACAAAATGAACTGGCACCCCACCTAAGTACCATGTTCTGTCATAGCCTCACTTCAGGCTTTGTGCCTACTGAATGGTGCACAGCTACAGTTATCCACTCCACAAGTGGGGATCCACCACGGACCCCAGGAACTACTTCCCATTAGCCTGATGAGCCTGATCTGCAAAGCAATGGAACGCATCATCATGGAACTTATAAACAAAGACATAGGTAACTTTCAAACTCTGGACCCCACCCAGTTTGGGTTCATGAAAGGCATCTCATGTCTCCTAAACCTGCCAGACTTCTTTGAAGCAGTCACCAGAGCTGCGGACAAGGGTAAAGTGGTTCACACAGCCTATCTAGACCTCGCCAAGGCATTCAACACCATCCCCCACTCTGGAATCATCGATAAATTCACTAAACTGGGCATAAATCCCTATGTCATGTGATGGGTTGCCAACTGGCTCACTGACAGAACCCACACCATGAAAGCAGCCAACTCTAAAAATCCGACTTCACACCAGTGAGAAGTGGAGTACCACAGGGTTCAGTCCTGGGTCCACACCTGTTTGGCATCTACTTCTCTGAAGTTAAGGCCTGGGTCCACTCCTGTTTGGCATCTACTTCTCTGAAGTTCAGGCCAACACAGAGGGTCTATGGCTAACACAATTCGCAGATGACTGCAAACTGGAAGCCATTATTGAATTCTCAAATGATGTGGACATTCTACAAAAGGGCCTCACTGAGACAGATGCCTGGTGTCAAAGCCATGGCCTCAAGATCAATGCCAAAAAATGCATAGTCATCCCCTTTGGGAAAAACCCTGTGCCCATGAACTACCACATAAGTGGTAGTCCACTCAACACCGAAAGTGTGATAAGAGACCTAAGGACATAGATGGACAGTAGCCTCTCCTTTGATAATCACATCACTACAGTAGTCAGGAAATCCTTCTACATGGCACACCTCATCACAAAAGGTTTCTCATCCAGAAAAAAGGAGGTCACTGTTCCACTCTACTCATCCCTTATTAGACCTATTATAGAGTACAATGCCCCATTTGGTATGTACATCACAAGACATTTACAGCAACTGGAAAGGCCACAGAAATACTTCATGAAGAGGATTACTGGCCTCAAACAGATGCCCTATGCAGACCGTCTCAAAAAACTCCAGCTCTAATCCGTCGCCTATCGCCTACTCAAAGGCAATCTCTGCCAAAAACATGTGAAACCCAGAGCTGATGGACATGCTACATTTACAGAAATCCCAATCCCTCCGAGCCACATGCTCCAGGGACCTAAACCTTGTCACCACAATAAACAAAGCATGCTGCAGGGATAGCTTGCTATCCCAGAAACTCCCCATACTTTGGAACAGACTGCCCATTCCTGTCAAGCAGAGCACGTCATTAGCCCTCTTTAAGAAAAATTTTAACGAATGGATGGGAAATAGGAAATTCACCCCGTGGATCACTTCTGTGGCTCTGCTTGACAGAGGCACAGGAAAATAATTTTTGGGTGGCATAAGCCAGGGAATCTTTATGGCTAGGCTTGTACAGGCCCTAGGGCCAACAGCCTAGAACCTACCTATGAACCTATATGATTCCCTGGCTGTTAAGACTTCTTTATAAGTGAAAGATGCTATTAAGAAAGTGAAAAGATGAACTGAGGAGCAATTCATGGAGTGGGAATGACTGGCCATAATGAGGAGCCTGTTTCTGAAACCAAATATTCACCATCTGTTCAAGGGTATTTTCCACTATTTGAAAAAAAGTCCCATTTAAAGGGCAAAGACATGACAGCGTCTTCCTTACAAGATGTCTTCTAAATTATTAGATGAGGTATGTACTATGATTTTAATGGATGGAATTTTTACATTGCAGACAAGTCTGATATGTGTTTTGCACATTGTAACAGTGAAGTTGGTATGGATTGCTAGTAGTTCCTTAGTTCAGTTGGAGTGTGATGTTACTTTTTATGATCTTTTGGCAGTCACAATGTCATTGTTATTTGTAGCCTGGAAGCCAGGTGCCAGGATAACATGGTACTGATTTCCTTAATCAGGCAGGTTTTCGGAATCATGAGAGAAGGGTATTTTGATTATTTTGTAAAGACTGCATTTCACTTTTGTTTGGATGAAATGATTAATACTGTTTGTAACACAACTGGAAGGCCCAAGGAAACAAACTATTGCAGGTAAAATCCAGAAGAACTTTAATCTAGAAACTAGATTTTACTTGCAGCAGTTTGTTTCATTGGACCTTCCATTTGTGTTTTAATCTGTATTTCTTCAGTTTGTTTTTTGGCCTTAATACTGTTTGTGTTGCTGATATTAATCAAATTTTTTTTTTTTTTGCTCTATGGTCTGTTAGAGAGATAAGTTTGACAAGAGGGCTATATCCTTACACAAAGTTATTGGACTCCTTTGAAAGTATGGTTATATAATGTTTAGTATTTAAGGAGCTGTCAAATTTAGCTGGAGAGTAACTTTTCTGGTGAGGATGGCCTGTACTCAGTTTGGAGTTGGTGCTATTGGTCAGAGAGAGTAGAAATTGGTTATTTATGGAAAGAGGCCAAATGTGTGCTAACCTGAGTAACTTTTGTATCTTCTACAACAAATATTGCTGGCCTTTCTATTATGTTCATGAAATATTAATAGCTTAGTGGATCCAGTTAAGTGGTGATGGTATGCAGTTATATTAACAGAATTTTCCTTCAAATAATTGGTTTTGCAAAAAACTCATCTTGCTGAGGGTGAGTATGGCAAACTGTGCCGAGGGCAGAATTTGGATGAGACTTATACTACTTTAAAGGGGTCAGGAAAAAAAGGGTAGTCATCTAGTGAAAACTGACATTCCTCTTTAAAGTGGAGATGAAGCTCCAAGATGTTGATAGTAGATACATTGCAGTTAAGGGAAAATTACGCAATCAGATAGTAGCAATAGTGATGGTCTATAGCCCAGCCGATGAATGAGGGAGGAACAGTTGTGAAACCTTGGAAGGAAATTTCGAGGTTTTTGATGGAATGCTTATTATTGCAATTTTGATTGGAATAAACTTGCTTTGTTCTGAGATGTTCAATCAGGCACAAGCAAACATAGGATTCTCTGAAAAAGGAAACAGTATTCAAAGTATTGTGAGGAGATGAGGCTAGTGGAAGTGGTAAAACCACAGCCTCGGAGGTGAATTGGTTCAAGTACTACTCTAAAGCTATAGGTGCTATTTTAAAACTGATTCAAAATTGATTGTTGATGTTGAGGAAATAAAAACACATAATTTCTAATCATGCTCTTCTCTCATTGAAAATTGTTTTTTTATAAGCAAGATGTGATGAGACATTGGAGATTTAATATCTTTTTTTATGAAGTGCCTACATTTTTGTGACTGGAATAGGTGTTTTGTGAGAAGGACCACATGGAAAAATGGGATGCATTTAAATTTTCTTTGAAGATGGAGTTGGCATCCTTCACTAATACTATAAGGAGGAGGCAATGTGAGGTAGGACAGCATTGGCGGGAGTGTGTGTAAGAGATGAAAACTAGTCAGGAAGTTGGAGATGACACTCTATCTGTGGAGATTGTGAAAGGTAAGTTAGAATTCAAAAGAATTTGCAGCAGATGCTGGACTATTGAGTTGTACATTAAGGGCAGCTGAGGCTGAAGTGAGGTTCATTCCAAAGGGGTTAACTTTAAGGATGGGACAAGAGAAGAGTAGAGAAGGTGCAGCATTTAATAACAACAGATGGTCCATCTGATTACTCTAATATTAGGCAGGTTTCAGAGGTTTAGTGGTTTAGAGACTGTTATCAGAAATTATATAAGGATGAAAAATGTTTGCTTAGAATGATAATAGACATCAGGTGGCCTTTGTGGAGAACATTAGATTGCAAAGATTAGACCCTGCTCCGGCAAGAAGATAGATGGTTGAAGTCCACAGAGAAACGATGCAAGAAGTACTTCAGGTGGCCTTGATGATGGAAAACACCGTAACTGAATGGCAGTCCTGTGGAATTGCATCAATTGTGTGGGGGTGGGGGATCTAATGCAAATCATTCTCCTGCATTTAATGAATAATGTGTTGGTGTCAAAGCAGATTACCAATTAATTGAAGGAGGCAGTAGTGGCCATTCTTCCCAAAGAAGGCAAGGATTTGCTTCTTCCAAGTGCCTATAGGCTGAGCACAATCTCAAATCAGGATTATAGGTTATTTTTGAGTATTATAGCTAGAAAATTAGTGAAACGTGCCATCATTTGCTCATCTGAATCAGTGTAGGTTTATTCAGGGTAAACAGAGATTTCTGAATGTATTCTTAAGATACTGTTTGTTGTAGAGGGTACACCTTTACTTACTGTTATTCTTGATGCAGAGAAATGTTTTGATATGGTCAGTTTGATTTTTCTGCTCAAGCTATTGTATATGTTTGGTTTCCAAGCAGAGTTTTGACAACATATACATACCCTGTATGAGGAAGCAGTGGGTACAAACAAGGTAAAAGAGCCACTGTCAAAAGAATTTTGGTTTGAGGAGGGTATGAGGCAGGGTTGCTCACTCTTTTCAGTTGCTTACTCTTTAGAGCCTCTGGTGGTTGCTTTGTGAGCCTCACAGATCAAGGGCTTCAAAGCAGGGGGGGGGGTGATTTTAAAGTGGTCTTACACACAGATGACCTCCTGGTGTGTTTAACTGGCCTTCAGCGGGATTTGGAATAAGTGTTTTCTTTGCTGGGGAGTTTGGTCAGAAATCAAGCTATAGTGTAAATATTGCAAAACAGACTCTGGCAATAAGCTATATCCTTTTTGACAACAGAAACAAAATATAATCCCTGCAGTATTTAGGAGTACAATTATCTCCACTCCCAAATGATACAATCACCAGTTTATACATACACCTTGAGGAGAAGTAAGAGGCACATTTACAGAGGTGATCCTGCTTGATCTTGACTTTGCTAAAATAATAAGGGCTTTACAGACTGGTTTATTGTCATGGGTTTTACTTCCTTTTTTGCTGGTCTGCATCTATCCAGGGAAAGGTTGTTTTTTATTTTTCTTACTAAGTTGAAAGACCTTATGACACATTTCCTTTGGAAGAATGCCAGGGCAAGGGTAGCTCTGCAGAAGCTGATCCAACCCCAGTCTGTGAAGGATTGGGGCCCCAGATTTGGAGAGCTACTGGAAAACAGAACAGGTTCACCTGTTTTTGAAGTGGTCAGTTGAGAATGTTAAAGTAGGGTGGATTAGATTACTGAGTTTGAATTTGGATAGTAAGAGTAAAGCAATGGCAGTCCTTTTCTGGAATAGGAACTGGTATGGGGCCAACAAAGTGATCAAGATAATTGGACAGGGGGATGGAGAAGCTTTCACATTGTGAACTGTGGGGCAATGAAAGTGAATTCTGCAACCTGTTCAGATAATCAAATCTCCGATGATAGGACACAAAACAGCAAACATTCATTCACTGAAAGTTCAATTCAGAGAATGTGTGAGACAGGCAATGTAACTAGTTGGCCAACATTTCCCCATCACACACACACAACAGTATTTCAAACCCACTCATGTGGGGTGCTGAACCCCCTAAATCCCCCAACTATTTATATATATATATATATATATATATATATATATATATATATATATATATATACCACTCTGAGATCACACTACAGTGGGGAAAAGGACAAATTTCCTGATGTTGACCAACTACTTCCATGCCCTTTTCCCATCTGTGCTGTGATCTTGGAGGTGGTATATAT
This sequence comes from Protopterus annectens, assembly GCF_019279795.1. NCBI lineage: Eukaryota > Metazoa > Chordata > Ceratodontiformes > Protopteridae > Protopterus > Protopterus annectens. The sequence continues at coordinate 828,872,699 of NC_056730.1, read as the reverse complement.
ATATATATATATATATATATATATATATAGTTGGAGATTGTGGGTGAAGCTGCCCACACTGGGGGGTACAGGGGTCACAGCCCCCCACCTGGTTGGGTTTGAAATACTGCAGTGTGTGCGATGGGGAAATGTTGGCCAACTAGTTACTTTCCTCATCTCCCACAGCATTCAATGAATGATTGTTTGATGGGTAGTGTTTGGTCATTGGAGGTTTGATGAACTGAACCTTCAATGATTAAACACAGACCCCAGCAAAGTATATGGGGATGGAATGCAAAACTGAAGACACATGGGATGAAACTGAGTACAGATAAAATGTAATGGCAGCAAATGGGGGAAATCAGAAGAAGCTGAAATTTGAGACAGAAGGTAATATAGTGAAACAGTTAACGGCTTCTTGTTTCTGGAAAGGTTGGTGGAGGAGAAGGGAAGTCTGAATGAGGAGGTCAAAGTTAGAATCACAGGGGCTGCAACCAACTGGCACAGTGTCAGGTATAGTATAAGACAGAAAAATGCCAAAGAAGCTGAAATGTAATGTGTACAAGGTAGTGGTGCGACCAATAATTACAGATACCTAGACAGTAAAGGCAGAGTAGTTGAGAAAGTTAGAGGTGACAGAGTTGAAGTACCTGAGATGGGTGGTAGGATGTACACTGAGGGACAGACAAAGAAAAAGGGTATCAGACCAGAAGCCAAAGTAACTCAATTGCAGAGAAGGTCAAAGAAAACAGATTACAGTGGTTTAGGCACATGTGCAGAAAAGCAGAAGACAATCTGGGGAAGAAGATTTGGGACAAATAGGAAGAAGGCAAGAGGAAACAAAGATATCCAGCAAAGAGATGGATGGATTGCATGGGAGAAGACCTCTGACAGCTGGGGATGTCTGTTGAAGAAGATAAGAGGGTGGCATTGAATCAAGAGAGATTGTGACTGTTTACACAACATCCCAACCCATTGTAGAAAATGGGAAATAGGGGATTCATGATGAAGAATGCCTAACTGCATCCCCAGGGCATTGTCTTCCCAGTAACTATTTTAAGAGGACATATAATGAGAGCAGCCACTAGTTTTGTATCAAGGTATTCAAGTATGTTGCAAATGATCCCATTATAGGATTTATAAGTGATGGGGGGCTATGGCTCCCTGATCAACTAACCTGCTCTGTCTTGTCACTCACTAATGCTGCCTGCACTATAGCTGTTTTATGCTTATCTGCTTCCAAAGGCAGTGCTCAAAGCCCATGTGACTGCAACTATAACAAGGTATCATTGACCAAATCAATCATGCAAGGAAAGTAAGGGAAGTGCCCCTATTTAAAAAAAAGTTGTAACAAAAGTAATGAATAGAAAAAAACAAACTGATTTTCAAACTTTGTAGCTCTAAGTTGGTCACTAGTTGATGTCGACACATTATTTAAGTGCAAAACCACAGCCTGGTTATCAGAATGAAACACAATGTTGAATAAGCTCACTTAGTCTCTCAGATAACTGTTATCACAGTATCAGCTTCAAGAGAGTAATCCACTTCACTATCTCTGACTACAACAAGTACTGAAGTCAGGGACAAAGTACTTCTTCTTTAGATACCAGTCTTTCCTATCACTCCTGGTGAATGCATATATACCTGAAGGACATTATTCTTTACCTTGTTTTGATGCCAAATTATAGAAACTTATAGCCTCTAAAAATTTCTACCCAAATAGTTGTCTGCCCTCTACTGTGTTGTAATACTCATCCTTGTGATACGTCTGCAGCATCCTTTTCAGCAAATTAGAATTGATCTTGTAAAATTCCACCCAATTACCACTACCCTACAACAAATAATTCAGCATACCCAACAGGGACATAACTCTCCCCACAAAGGCTTTCCTTTAACCCTTACAACCTTTCAGTCTTCTCCCTGAATTATTCAGCTTCTCTCATGGGATTCTAACGGAGAGTCAGAACATATCAATCACCAATTCTAAGACCGTCAACCTCCTTGTAATACCTTCTGAATAGTCCTTTATTAAGGGGATGAAACAATCTTGCAAAGGCAATGAAAGATCTCAGTGGTTGCCTTAGTGGCCTCCCTACCATCATCCTATGAGAAGGAAATCATCAGACTAATGTAGTGTCCTTTAGATGGTGTCAGCTGATTCCCAAATCTAATTCAAAGCAGTGCTAATCTTTGCAGTTTGAGCAAGCCACTAAGCAACCCATAGTCATGGTCTTATCTAAGTAATATCGGCCGTCAGGCTGCATGATCAACAAGTGCCAGTATTGCCAAGGTATCACTAGCAAGCAAGGTTCCACCCTAGTGTCCACTTTAATGCCAGTATGATCATCATTACATCACCAAATGATGCATATTGAACTACTGCCACCTGCCTATCAATACTGTCATTTACTGATCCCCTCTTGGGTATGTCAAATGGTGAATGAGCTAGCATTAACAAAGAAACTTCTTTGAAATCAAATCTGATGACAAAACTTTGAGACATTTAAAAGGGTTTAAAATGGACTTGAACCTTATGAGCCTTCACATTTCTATTCAAATATTCCCAATCCACAGCTTCCTTATCCTGTTGACATTATGTTCTTTCCTGATGTTCCCTTCACTAGACCTCTAACTTATAACACAAGTCCAGTCTTGAAACCATGCATCAGTTACTGTTGACTTGCTTCCTTATCTCATTAACCACTCAAGAATTCCCTTAGTATTCAGCATGTGATGCCCATGCCCTGGCCCAGCAATCAAGTAGCCTCAATCCTCACCACAAATACCAGAAAGGGTGTCTCATAAATGAGGAAAGGATAACATATACACACAGTAAAGTGCAATTTCCCTTAAGAGCACAAAGAGAGCACAGTCAGTCTGGGGCTGGTTGCTCCCTTGTTCCCCAGTTCCCCAATAAGACTCCCCACTGGCACAGCTATAGGGTCCAGATCTCAGCCTAGTAGGCAAGCTAAAATCTCCAGCACCCTCTATGTCCAACCAGTGCTTCATGTCCCTGACCAAGTAGCTGACACACACACACACACACACACACACACACGCACTTGCACTTTGAGGTAAGAGTTTATACAACCACACAAACATTCCGGGGGAAGGCTGGCACAAGTTCTCCAGCTGGGCCACTTTCTCCCAGACTGTACGGTAGTACCAGCTGCCACCACCCACTACTATTATCAGCTACTCAAAGGCCCTTAAAAGGGTATCCAATTATTACTGTGCAATATTATTATGTAATTGGTAGATGTGACTAAACAGTCAAAGCTTATTTGAAGTGACCTGGACAGTAAACTCTACAAATATACAATGTATTCTAGAGGTTAACTTATCTCTACACAAACCAGCCACAGTTAAAAGGTTTTAAAATATTTAATAATAAATAATTAAAACCACAAGACAATACTTTCTACTGCACAGTGCTAATCAAAAGTTCAGAGATCACACAGAAATACTTAAAATAAATCAGTAGTACAGTTCTGACATTTCAGAAAAACACTTAGTCTAAACTTTTTAATTCCTAGTTATTGCTACAAGAAAACACATGTCTAAAATAACTCACTTACATAGAACAACAGGCAGTGCTGTGAGTTGGATAGTCAGACAAAAATGCTTAATAATCTCTGGTTCTCACTGTTTAAATTGCTATTGCAGTTCTGATAAACATGACATCATTTTTTACACTTTCCTGGTGTTCCCAGGCTGACAGAAACTGCATTTACATTCTTTTACACTTAGAGCAATAAAGGACATTCCATATGTAAATTCTGGTCATTAACTTTAGCCTGAAAACAATAGGCAGGATGCTTACTCCAGACTCATCGACTCTGAATACTAACTTCAAAGGAACAGACATAAAGTAACTTTAATTTCAAAGGACCAACAAGATATGCTTGACTTAGCTTTCTTTACAGCAGATGGCAATGTTGCCACATTTATTTTTATTTATTTTTATTTTACATTTGTTGACCAGGCTAGTCTAGCTGGATATATGTCCATTTTCAGTAGAGGCACAGGGAGAAAAGCTCCACACAATTCAAATAAAATTCACATTACAAAAGTACATATTTAAAATGCAAATACATTTTCTTGAACAGAGAAGAGAAGTAGTAAGAGGTTGCACATTTATAAAGTACATAATGAAGGTTACACATATTTGAATAGACTTAGTATAGTTAATAAGAAGTTACATTTAAATGTTACTAAAGAGTACTAGTTAAGAGAAGAGAAGAAAGCAATAGTGTCGATGTAGATAAGAAAGGAAGATAAGGAAAATGAAATGGAGAAGCAGTTAGGTAATAAATCTAGAAGTAATATGAGTCACTTTTAAAGAATCCAGTACTAGCTAGGACTGTGATGGAGAGGAAGCATAGTAGTATTTAATATGAAATAGTTTAAGAGAATAGAAGCATATTAGTTAGAAAGATGAAGTAATTTCAGAGATGAGAAGGTAGATAGATTCAGGTAATAATGGATAAGTTGGTCAGTCAGGTTTAGAACAGGGGCACATCCAATGTGTTTTCAGGAAGAGCTTAAGTTTATTTTTAAACAGAGTAGTAGAGGGAAGTGTGGTAAGTTCAGAGGGAAGTAGGTTCCAGGTTTTTCCAATAGAAATCGAAAACAGAGAGTCTCCAGCTCTATTAGTTGATTTGTTGATGTATACAAGAGATTTTTGTGATGATCTAAGGGACTTAAGGTTATCATAGGGGTGAATAAGATTAGATAGGATGGGTGTTTTGTCAGGTTGATAAAGTATTTTGTGGACGATGGCCAGTTGATTGAATTTCAGATGCTGGTGAAATTCAAGCCACCCAAGATGCTTTAGATTAATACAGTGATGTGTTCTATATGGATTACCTGTGGCAAATCTGGCTATGCTATTATAGGAGTTTTCTAGTTTCTTAAGGTTATTTTTTGACAGATTGGTAAATATGGGTGAGGCATAAAGAAGGGTGGAGATAAGATGTGTGTGGGCAATGGTTATTCTAGTTGCAGGAGTGAGGAAGGATTTAATCCTATAAAGAGAGCCTATTTTTTTATTGGTAGTTTTCAGAATGTTATTGATATGGGCATCAAAGTTTAGGTTATTAACTATGGTGATACCTAGCAATTTGGTAGTTAGATATTGGGATATAAGTGTACTGTCATGGGATGATATAGTGAAGTCTATTGGTGGAGATTTACTGGTAGGTGTAAAAAGGAGAAGTTTAGTTTATTTAGGGTTTAATAAGAGACAGTGTTTTGTAAACCATAGTTCTACAGAGTTAAATGTATCTTGAGATAGGGAGTGAAGTTCTGATACAGATGAGGCAGAGCATATAAGTGTAGAGTCATCCGCATATTGGATGCATGTAGCTTGGGGAACTACTTGGTGAAGGTCATTGATGAATATAGAGAACAGGAGAGGGCCCAGTATGGAGCCTTGAGGAACTCCAATATTAACAGACAGTTGTGTAGAAAGAACGTTGTTCCAGAGTACAGCTTGATTTCTGTTATCTAAGTAGGAATGGAACCATTTTATAGCTAGTGTGTCGAGAGACAGAGATTTGAGAATGTTTATAAGTATAGTGTGATTTACCATGTCGAAAGCCTTGGACAGGTCTATGAAAAGTGCAGAGGAGAGCATGTTAAGGTTTTGGTTGTTATTGATAGTGTCAATAAAAAAAAGGAGGGTAGTAGTTGTGCTATGGGAAGGTTGGAACCCATGTTGGGTGTTGGAAAGCAGGTTATTATGGAGAAGGTGGCCTAGCAATTGCCTATGGATACATCTTTCCATGATCTTAGATAGAGGAGAAAGTAGGGCTAGGGGTCGATAGTTGGAGAGTTCAGTGGAGTCTCCTCCTTTGTGAAGGGGAATAATATGAGAGACTTTCCAGAGTTTGGGGATATATCCTTCAGTGATGGTTCTATTGATGAGGATGGAGATGGGGTAAGCAATAGATTTGGCTGCTATCTGTAGGTATTCTGAGGGTAGTTGGTCAGCAGAAGGAGTACATGGTTTCAGTTTTTGGATAAGGGTGAGAATAAATGCTGTGGGGACAGGTTGGAAGAGAAAAGGGGGAGGTGGGTTAGTGTCAGAATTAGATGTTGTTATGTCTTGAGGAGAGAGCTGGGAGGCAAGAGCTTGAATTGCTTTGATAAAGACGGTGTTAAAAGTGTTTGCAATTTGTTTAGGATTGTCTTTGTCAGTGCCTTGTGGGTTAGGTGTGATAGATTGACTTGGATGTAATAACTGATTAATACTTGGCCAAAACTTTTGGGGTTTATTATGGTGGGTCTGCTGAAATTGTAAATAATATTTTTTTTTTATCAAACACTATGGCTTTTTTTTGTTTCATTTCTCAGTTGTTTGTAGTTTTGGATGTCAGTATGGTTTTTAGTTAAGTGTGATTTATTCCAGTATTTATTTCTGAGATGGATTTTTTGTTTGGTTCCCCTAGTAAGCCATGGAGCAGATTTAGTTCTTGTCCTGATAGAGCAGGTAGGAGCATGACGGTTGAGTATGTTTAGGAAATTAATATTAAAGTAATGAACAGCTTCATCAAGGGAAAGGTATTTTAAGGGGGACCAATTGCATGCTTTAAGTTCACTAAGGAATATATCTAAGTTGAAGTTTTTCTTCGTTCTAATTGTCCTATATATGGGTTGAAAGGGTGGATTGGTTTTGAGTCTGATAATGTAGGTTAATGAGTGGTCGCTTATGTCGTCAGGCAGGGTTCCGGCTTCATAAGTCTGAGGTTGATTATTAATAAGTATCCAATCTAAGGTGCTTTCTTTCTTGTTCTTTTTGTTTATTCTAGTAGGGGAGGTAATAGTTTGGGTGAACCCATAGAGATTAATATGGCTAGTGGGGCAGTTGTTATTGCAAGAATTCCAATTTATGTTAAAATCGCCTAGGATTATGGTTTCTTGGGGAAGGTTTAGAGATAACCAACAAAGTATGTTTTCAATGGTAGTGATGTTATTACCTGGAGGAACATAGATGCAAATAATATAGATAGATTTAACTGGGTTTAGCTGAAACTTGGTAATAAGTATTTCAGCATTTGAATCTTGAGAAGGTTTTTGGTTAAAGATGGTTATTTGAAGATCAGATTTGAATAGAACAGCTACTCCACCACCTTTCTTGGTTACATGGTCAAGATGTATGATGTTATAACCAGGTGGTAAAATTTCATTGTCTTTTGTTACTGGTTTTAACCAGGTTTCAGTTACACATATAATATCAAATGAGTAGAGTTCTAAGAGAGCATGGAGTTGTGTTATTTTATTATTAATGCTCCGAGTGTTAAGCTGAGCTATTAAGAGTGAGTTTGGAGGTTTTATAAGTGGGTGAATGGCAGAGGGGTTTGAGTTATTGAGTTGAATGGTATTTAAGGTGTTTGGGCCAGGGTTAGGGTGAATGTCTCCGTCTTTTAGGGAGTGGAGTAGTGTTAGATATTGATTATTAGTAAGTTTACTGCGAAGAAATGGATATCTTCTGGAGTTAGGGGAGTTATATTTACTGTGTACTGTCCTATGGTATTTAGGTGATAGATAGTTGGGTATGGATGTAACATTGAAATGGTCAGTGTGAGAGGGTAGTGAAAAAGAGGTAGTTTCTTTAGCAGGATGTAACAAGTTTGTGTATACAGGGTGCGCATAGGAGGTTAATAGCTAGACAAGAGTTAATGGAGGTAGAAGTGTGAGTATGAGTAGCATTTTTAAGGAGATTAAGGTGTAGGGTTTATTCATAGACATGGTAGATAAAAATTATATCTATATGTGCAGTGGTAAAGTTGGTGAGGGTAAAGAGAGAGATTGGAGAGATAGGGAGTGGTTTTAAAAAAGGCGGGAAAACAGGGGCGATTGTGAGATGGAAGTGACACTGTGATTGGTGCAAATTGAGAGGGGGTGTGGTTTGATAGGTATAAGGTTAGGACCTCTGGTGGTGGTTGGGAATTGGGGGTAGGGTAGGGGAGCGGAGTGAGCCTGCAAGACGAACGGAGCGGGTTAGAGCAAGTAAAGATGAGATCCTGGAGACAATCAGAAAGCTGCCAATTGTAGAGGAGCTCTAGGTAGTTCCAGGTGAGTGTAGAGATTTAGTACGATAAACAATTTACAAGAGATAGTAGAGAAGGGGAAAGGGAATATAGTATACAGAGGGGGTAGTAATAAAAAAGAGGATAAAATGAGGAGAAGATAAGAAGTAAAGAGGGACATTATACTAGTAAGGAGAGAATGGAGTGTAAGAAGCCAAGTTAAGGGTGCCACCTGGTGGACAACAGCTTGAGTTACAGCTAGTTGGCTAAGTAGAAATAGAGAGGAAGAGGTAAGTCGATTAATAGAACCAAGGAGAGAAAGGTTGAAAAGTAGGGTGAGATTTAGAACTGGCTGCTGGGAACCTGTCTCAGGAGGGAGACTTAAAACATACACTACTTGAATTTATATAATACAGAACAATTCTGTCCACAGTTTTATCAAGGGGTCAAACGTACTTTCTTAAGTTCCTTAGTAAGGAGGGATTTATAGAACAGGACAGAAGATTCTTGGGAGTGCAGATGAGATGGAATTTTTTAGAGACCAGGCAAGTTGATTCCCAAGTTCTGAAAGCAGCGGGGAGGTTGAGAGTTTCTTAAGTTCCTTAGTAGGGAGGGATTTATGGCACAGGACAGAAGATTTTTGGGGGTGCAGATGAGATGGAAGTTTTTAGAGACCAGGCAAGTTGATTCCCAAGTTCCGAAAGCAGAGGGGAGGTTGAGAGATTGCAATGACCTGCTGGGACAGGGAAACCACAGCAGCAAGGGCAGGATGTGGGATACATTGTTTTAAGTTCAAAATTTCACAGTATTTACAAATGATAGAATTATGTACCAAATTCTATTTGACTAGGCTGGCAGCCTTCACCCCTCTCTACCAATCTTCATACCCCCTCCCAGAGAATTCATGCTAGTTTTCCAAGTGACTCTTGAGAAATGCTGCTTGAGAGGGTTAGGTCTATCTGAGCATACCTACCCCATTCTCTGTCTTGAGAGCCTGTCTGCATTGGCATTGCTACTCCCACTGCAGTGCTGCACTGAAATATATGCTTGCGACCCTAGGCTCCATCTTAGCAACTTGGCATTTTGCTGGCTGGCTCTGTTTAACCATATTAGGGGGTTGTGATCTGTCATAACAGTGAATTTCCTTCCATATAGATAAGGCTGAAGTTTCTGCAAAGCCCACACTATGGCCAGACATTCCTTTTCTACAGTTGCATAGCATTCCTCTCTGGGTTGGAGTCTATGACTGAGATAAACAAATGGGTGTTTTTCCCCCTCTGACGAAATCTGGCTAAGTATAGCCGCCACCCCATGGTTTGAAGCATCCACCTGCACAATAAATTATTTGCTGTAATCTGGACTGGCTAACACAGGGGGTCCTCCCAAAGCTTCTTTAAGCTTCTGGAATGTCTGCTCACATGCTGGGGTCCACACTACCTTATCTGGCCTGTTCTTCCTTGTCAGTCTGTGAGGGGAGCAGCTATGGTACTATAACTGGGGACAGACATTCTGTAATACCCTGCTGTCCCTAAAAATGCCCTCACTTGCTTTTTGGTAACAGGTGCAGGCCATGCCTGAATAGCTTCCACTTTGGCAGGTTCTGGCCTCATCTTTCCACTCCCCACTTCAGGTCCTAGGTAGGAGACCTCTGCCATACCCACCTGACATTTGTTCGGCTTAATGGTCAACCTTGCCCTCTGTAGTCTGTCCAGCACCTCCCTGACATGCTGAAGGTGCTCTGGCCAGGAATGGCTCTAGATGGCAATATCATCTAGGTAAGCAAGGGCAAACACTCCTGCTCTTGCTAGGATACAATCTACCAGCATCTGGAAAGTCACTGGGGCATTCTTCATCCCAAAGGGCATCTTTGTGAATTCATACAAGCCAAAATGTGTCTCAAAGGCTGACTTCTCTCTAGCACTGGGAGTCAAGGGCACCTGCCAGTAACCCTTGGTAAGATCAATGGTTATAAGATACCTAGCCTCACTCAGCTGCTCTAGGGCCTCATCTGTCCTAGGCATGGAGTAAGCATCTGACTCTGTGTGACTATTTAATTTCCTGTAGTCCACACAGAACCTTGTGCTGCCATCCATCTTTGGCACCAGCACCACTGGGGAGACCCAGGGACTGTTGGACTCTTGAATCACCCCTAGTTTCAACATCTCCTGTACTCCTCCCTCAGGGTCTGTCTGACTCTCTCAGGCACCCTGTAAGGGGCCTGCCTAATAGGCCTTTGGGGTCCTGTATCCACCTGGTGCTGCACCAGGTGGTTGCACCCTGGTTTCCCAGTGAACATGTCCCCAAATTCCTGCAACACTGCTTGGATTTCTCGAACCTGGGTAGAGGATAGTTGCTGGGACATTGCTACCCCTTCCACTGAGGTGTCAGCCCGAGCCTCACTGAGGAGATCGGTCTCTGGATCTCCCTCAGACTTCTCCTGAAATCCACTGCAAATGCTCAGCACAAGGCCTCCCTATCATGGTAAGGTTTCATCATGTTAACATGGTACAATCTGTGCCCCTGCCATCTGCCTAGTAGTTCCACCATGTAGTTAACATCACTTACCTTTCTTACCACCTTTCATATATGGACACTCCCAAGCTGCTTGTGGCCTGTTGTGTCTGACAGGAATGAGAACCATTACCTGCTGCCCCACAGCATACTCTCTAGGTCGAGCATTCCTGTCATACAACACCTTTTTTTGTTGTTGGGCTTCTGCCAGGTTCTCCTGGGCCAAGCCCATGAGTTCCTTGAGCCTTGTCCTGAGATTTAGGACGTATGCCAGAACAGACTCCTTGTGAGACTCGCACTCACCTTCCCACTCATCTCAAATTAAATCTAGAGGTCCCCTCACCCTATGCCCATACAGCAGCTCAAAGGGTGAAAAACCTGTGGATTCCTGGGGAAGCTCTCTGTAAGCAACCAACACATGGGGCAAATATTTGTCTCACTCCCTCTTTAACTGATCTGCAGATGCCTGTAACATGGACTTGATTGTAGAGTTTAACCTCTCAACAAGACCATTAGTCTGGGGATGGTAGGGGGTGGGCTTCATTTGCTTCACCCCACAGGACTTCCACATACAAGCCAGCAGGCCTGACATGAAATTGGCACCTCTGTCAAACAGCATTTCGTCTGGGAAACCTACCCTGCTGAAAATCTCTTACAAAGCATTTACCACATTCTCTGTCTCAATGTCTCAGGGTATCGTGTAGCATATTCCACTACCACTAGGATATACTTTTTCCCTGTGGAACTTGTGGTACTCAGAAGACTCACAATATCCATAGCTACCCTCTGAAATGGCTCCTCAATAACAGGCAAAGGCAGCTCTCACCTTATCTCCTGCCTTGCCTACCTTTTGGCACTGCTCATAGGTCCTGCAGTACCCCGTTACATCACTGGAAATCCCAGGCCAATAGAAGTTCTGCATAATACGCTTCTTTGTACATTTTATGTTCATATGACCTGAAAAGGGAATATCATGGGCTATGGCTAGAAGCGCCAGATGGTAGGCTCTAGGCATTATAAACTGCTGTACTCTCTCACCTTCTAGCCCTCCCTCAGGGGTCCACCTTCTGTATAGTAACCCTTTGTCCCAGTATACAGATTCCCCCTTTCCTTGAGAATCAAGTGCTTCCTTGGCTACCTGCCTCAGGCCTTGCAATGTAGGGTCTGAGAGCTGAGCTTGTCCCAACTCTCTCCTTTTAACCCTTCCCAGCCCCCCTTCCACAGGAAGTCTGGCATCCTCTGACATTGGTGCCTCACTGTCAGCCTGAGTACTACTACTCACCTCTATCTTTGCAGTCACTCTGTCCAAGGGGCCATCAATACCCACAAGCAGCTGTGGCTCACATTCAGTCTCACTGCTACAGAGCAGCTTCTTCCCTGAAGTAACCATCTCACCAGTCCTGGCTGCAAGTATGCTGTCTGTCTGGGTCCCTCAGGCTACCAGACCCACTTGCTTGTCTCCTAGCCTGACCGCATCTAACTGCATAAGCACATGGTACTGCCTCATCCAAATCCTTCCCTCTCAGGACATCTGCAGGATGGTAGTTTAGTACCCCTGTTGTCTCAAGACAACCTACTATTGGCATTTTGTCTTTCCCACTTACTGGCTCCCTCACCTTTGGTTCCCCACCTTGCATCCATGGACACCTGTATGACACATGGTCCCACTGATTGCATTCAAAACATTTAACCCTAGCTCCTGGATGTGTACCTGGACTAGCGGCTTACCCTGCTACTGGCAGATTCTGTTGGGGCAGTCTATGCTGCCCACCATGGGTTCCTTTAGACCCATGAGCAGTACTGGGGGTCCCCTTCCTGTGCAGGACTGCCTTGCTTGCCAAGTATAGGTCTCCCTTCTTCCCCAACTCATCTGAAGTAGCACATTGTCTATCAGCTAATCAGATCCTCATGTCCTCAGGCAAATTGCTAAGGGCTTGTTCCCTCACCAAAAGGTCTGCCAGCCCTTCACAAGTGGGGACCTGACATCCACTCACCCACCTATGGAAATAAGTGCTCAATTCAGCAACATATTCACAAACACTTTCATCTGCCTTGCATCTATGCTCACAAAACATTTTCCTATACGTTTCAGGTCTTAGCTTAAACAGTTCTAACAGACAATTTTTTTACAGCAGTATAATCAAAACATGCAACATCACGCATTTAAGATAATTCAGTTACAGCTTTACCATAGAGTAAGGGGGTCAGGAACCGCACCTAGAGCCCTTGGTAAACTTCATACTGTTTACATACCCTCTCAAACATATGAATGAAACTATCAAAATTATCCCCCTCTTTAAACTGCGGAAGAAATTTACTGACCTTTTGTGCTTCTGGGGTCCAGCTACTCCCTTCCCCATTACTTCCATGACGCTGGCGAAGATTCAGCATCTCCTTCTCATGCCGCCTCTGTCTCTCTTGTTCCTCAGCTTGCAGATGTAACAGTCTCTCATTCTCCTCAGCCTGCAAATATCAAAGTTTCTCATTTGCTTTTAATTCCACATGCCTGGCCTCCAACTCAAGTCTCTTTAGCTCCAGCTGGATTTTTAAGTCCACTGCAGAAAGCTTGAGCTGTCCATTCTCGGAGGGAATTATATCTCCACTGACAGTCTGATTGTCCTCCTGGTTGCTGTTTTCTGATGCAGCTGTAATCAAAGCTGCAATCAGGTCTGCCTTAGTCAGGTTTCCATGTACCAGTCCCCTATCCTGGCACATCTCCGCCAGCTGGCTCCATGTCAGCTTTCCATACTCCACTGCTGACATGCTGCCTGCTCACCCTGACTAACTAAGCTAACAAAAGAAATAAAACAATTGTGATCTGAACTGTGAGTAGTCACTGAGTGGCTGTTTTAGAGTACAAAAACACCTTCAAAGCTCACTGTACACAAGCTACAGGATTCCCTCTACCCACACCACTACAAGCCAATTAGTATTTGCCAACCAATCAATATGTGATGTGGATATCCCACCACTGCCACCAATTAATATGTGATGCCCTTGCCCTGGCTCAGCAATCAAGGAGCCTCAATCCTCACCACAAACACCAGAGAGAGGCATCTCATATAGGAGGAAAGGATAACAAATACACACAGTAAAGTGCAATTTCCCTTAAGAGCACACAGAGATCACAGTCAGTCTGGGGCTGGTCACTCCCTTGCTCCCCAGGTCCCCAGTAAGACTCCCCATTGGCAAAGCTATACGGTCCAGATCTCAGCCTAGTGGGCAAGCTAAAATCTCCAGCACCCTCTCTGTCCAACCAGTGCTTCGTGTCCCTTCCCAAGTAGCTGACACACACACATTTGCACTTTGAAATAAGAGTTTATACAACCACACCGACACTCCTGGGGAAGGCTGGCACAGGTTCTCCAGCTGTGCCCCTTTCTCTCAGACTATATGGTAGTACCAGCTGCCAACACCCACTAATATTATCAGCTACTCAAAGGCCCTTAAAAGGGTGTCCAATTATTACTGTGCAATATTATTATCCAATTGGTAGATGTGACTAAAAAGTCAAAGCTTATTTGGAGTGATCTGGGCAGTAAACTATATAAATATGCAATGTACTCTGGAGCTAGAGTGAATAACAATGTAATATGTAAATGTGCCACAGTGAACTCAGAATACCTTGGCACACAAGGGAGTATCTCAGTAGCAATGGCTCACTAAACTTACCTGCAAACAATCCATAAGTAATGAAAGAACGGTCTATATTAGAAAACCGAACATTCAAAATGTCGAGTGTTCAAATATCAACCCGTTTTCAGTGAACGCTGAAAATATCGAAGAAACAGCAAACTGAATTTTTTCCTAGGGAAAGAATTTGGTTGTCTGTTTCTGTTGCTTCAGTATTTTCAGCACTCTGGTGGAAAGTTACGGGTTGGGTTCAGGTAAGTGTGTGATTGTGTCGATGTGAGGGTTAGGGTGGGTTAGATGAGTTAGGGTTAGGGTGCGGGTCAGGTAAGTGTACGATTGTGTGGATGTGAGGGTTAGAGTGGGGTAGGTGAGTTAGGGTTAGGACACGGGTCAGGAAACTGTGCGATAGTGATGGACCTTAGGGTTAGGGTTTGGGTTAAGGTAAGTGGATAGTTAGTGGTGTATGTATAGTTTAGTGTAGGGTTAGGTGTAAGAGTTTAGATGTATGTGTGTGGATTGCTGTTTGTTTAGTGTGCTTGTGTTGTGTGCATGTGTTTTGGAACAGCAAATGTTTTCCCTAGGAAAACATTCGCTGTTCTGACTGTTCGATGTTTTGAATTTTTGATTGATAGGGTTCGATATTAGAACACTTGACATTTTGAATGTTCGGTGTTCTAATATAGACCCGAAAAATCACAATCAAAGCATGATGTACAGATGGACATTAACAAAATTACGGAAAGATTATCGCAATTCAAGCATCCTGGCAGTCTTACATATGTATCTATAACAGAAATACCCCAGTAAGCTTAAGGAGTGCTATGGATTATACCAAACTCCATTATTATAAAAGAAATGCTAACTATCGCAATGTAAGCTCCATGGCATTCATAACACATAATCTTCAGAAACTGGTCCAGTAACATTACTGGCAACTATTTATAGTTCCATAATTTATTCACTGATAAAATATACTTGTTTGCACAGTAAGCTTTCAAACACCTACAAACATCTCTGTAAGCCATGTACTAATAAAATATGTGTACCTGCACTTATGTATTCCAGTGAAATCCATAACATTTCTATTAAAAAATTAATGAAGGCAAAGGGCAGTCATGACCACATTGCCATAGCTAACATTAGCTAACAATGGGTGCAGGACTTGTGTGGGCCACACATGTAATGCACACACTCAAATAAATGTATATCAATGCATATATATTCACATTACTCATTACATTAAAATCAGAGACAACTACATATATCTACATAACACATGTATCATAAAAAACATTGACTTGAATTTACAGATTCTGATGGAATCAGCAAATTTTTTAAAAAAATTACAAGCAAAGGGCATTCACAGCCAATTCACCATAGCTAACAGTTGGTTGCTAACAATGGGTTTGGGACCTGTGTGGGGAACTCAACGCACACACCCAAGGAAAGTGGGAGATAGAAAAGAAGATACACGATATGGGTGAAGAAGAGAGATGCACAAGAGGGAGGGATGTTTGAATATGGAAATCAGAGGGAAAGTTTTTGAAGGAAAGAAAATGTAGAGAAAGAGGAGAAGGACATCACAGGTTGTATATTCATAGAACAAATATCACAACACATGATGGACAAAGGTTGCAAAAGAACAGTAAAGTCATACAGGTAGCACAATGTGTAACAAGAGCAATGGAAAGTTGTCATATGGGGGGAGGGATGCATACCAGACATGGTGAAATGCCGTAAAGCATATCTACCTATTCACTATTGTGTTGCAAACTGTTGCAAACTGTGTGGCAGTCATAGGTGGATGAATATGACCAATGGTAAGTGTAAGTTGTAGGGTAATAAATAAGGATTACAGTACAAATTGGACAAATAATCAGATATCCAAATAGTCTTTTAGCAGTGCAAGTGTAAGCCATCACATATGAATGCAGGTCTAACAGTGGTAGATACCTTTAGCAGAGGACAGAACTGAACCTTTAACCATGCATGTGAAAGACAAACAACCAAGCACAGTGTCAAATAACAGTACTACAACAAAGCAGTAAAATGACTGCTAAACACAAGCAGTTGTACGCAACCCAAAAAATGTGTAATGAAATACATATGTCACGCTCATATGCCATGTCAAAGACAACACTCAAGTGTAGGAGTATATGTATGACTGTCAGTGGCCTAAATGGAACACACATGAAGTAAGGTCAATAAACAT
This sequence comes from Protopterus annectens, assembly GCF_019279795.1. Taxonomy (NCBI): domain Eukaryota; kingdom Metazoa; phylum Chordata; order Ceratodontiformes; family Protopteridae; genus Protopterus; species Protopterus annectens. The sequence goes on along the minus strand of NC_056730.1, from coordinate 828,856,331 downwards.
ATAGACACTAATAATGTGTAAGAATATTTACAAAAATATAACCATATAGCTTACAAAATCCATCAGGTTGTGCACATGAATTTCAACAAAATATACTAGTTAATACACAATTATAACAAGAACAAGTGAGGATGTATTCCAGGCAGTAGCCAGAAACTTGTGTGCAGATGTCCTGCATCTGTAAAATAGCCATATATTTGACAAATGTAATACATTGCAATGGTCAATAATCTTAACAAAAGCAAACATATCTGCAAAATATAATATGGAAATATGAAGGTGGAAGGGAGGTAGACAAAATGGACACACACTAGGGAAAAGCAGGACAAGGTAAGTTGACAGACTGCAAATGCACATGCACAGTACACAGAGTGCTGTAGAATCCAACCCAAAATACATTTAAGCGAATGGCAGATGTATGACACATGTGTATAATGATTTCTGATGTCCACAGAAATGGCCGTGTATAAATCATACATATCCAGTAATGCACACTCATGTAACATCAATATTCAAAGGAAAGCAAAATACGAATTTTAATCTCATACACATATACTGTCATGAAAATGTTGAATGAATAACTGCAGGTGCATGACATGCACCATGCTCATTACTGAGTAGTGGACATTCCTGTGACCATCCTTACTGCACATCAGTGGTAAGTCAGTGAATGCTCACATGTCAAAGGTATAACTGATTGTCACTATGGATTTGACTATATGCAGAGACATGTACAATCAGATAATATGTACAACTATTTATAGAAAGTGTAAACTTATGGGAATAAGTAAAGTGCGTGGAAATTTAAGGTACAGCAAGCATGGCGTAATGTACTGTTACAGAATAAATTATATGTATCACTCTGTATACATTAATGCTACATCTGTTTTGACTGCCTATAGCTATCATGTATCTGTATATGACCCCACATGGAATTAGCATTGCCAAAACATGGCACACAACACCACATCATGCCAATGGGACAGCATGACAACTGTCATCCAAAACACATGGGAAATGACATGTTCTTCCGTTGCACCTGCATGATATGGCAATAAACAAATCCAAACCATACCACAGTGGTAATATTGGACTATGGACAACATCTGTTGTCTGACAGTTGCCCTCAGTAAAACACATATTTACAGGTAAATTGTTGTAGTAATAGCTGCAGGTTAATTGCCACAATGCATGGACATTTGAATGCTGGAGGAATGTGTTAATGTGTGTCATGCGCACATTGAAACATAATTAACTGTCACATGACAACAATACATAAGCAAGTCAGCTACATGCTATGCATGCATGAGTGCATGTACCGTGGGGAAATATAATGTCTCCAAAATATGCAACAAAGTCTACAGGATTTAGTGTTAAATAAAATCAAGAATTCAATACACAGGAGGTTCAGATTCAAAAGTTTACTAGTGTACACCAGGAGGCAAAAAACGTACAAGTACAGAATTTTGTCTGACATGAAACAGGAAGCACACAATTTTATATAGGTTTAACATTCAAGCTATGCCCACCTTACTGACGTGATATGTCACAGGGCATCTACATCACTTTAGCTTACAGTCTTCTATTCATAAAGCTGTTGATGCTGTATATTTTTAAAAAAACTTTTCCTCTAGATACAACACAGCCTTGCTATCCAGCTGGTCAGACATAATGTCTTTCTGTAAAGTTACTTCTTCAAGGTTTCATATCAGTTCGAATACAATAGCAGATTCAGTCTTTTAATAATCTTCTTTGTTCTCTGTTACACTTTCCTACCAGCTGCGTGCTTATCTCAGTAATACATATACAAGGCCAAATCATCCCAGCGGGAAAGAGCAGAAGATTTCATTATTTCACACATTTAATTTCCTGACCCAGCAGATAATCACTTGTGAAAAGCATAAACATTAAAACTTGCTAAGCTAGCATCTGCCAGGGTCGAAGGTCATTTTTGCTTCAAGCCACACTGCAGTTTCAAAACTACTTACATTTACACATGAATTAATCCTTACTGTTATATGATTAATAGAATAAAATGCATTATATACTACTTTGCTTTTAAACTAGCATTTCTCATATATTCAAATACACATTTTTCTAACATTTTCCCCCCTATTAATACTTTTTATTCTATTTTGAAGTATGCATAATGTCATTTCATCTCCTAACCTTTTCCACTTAGGATTTTCAGCTAGTTGAGTCATTCAATCTATACTTCAGAAATAATGTCATCTGAGATTAATTTTTCAATCTCAATATCTTGGTACAAAGTTTCAGTAACAGATACATCAATAAAATCTTTGATTAATCTTTTCATGCAGGGAATTCCAGAGCAAACACATGCTCCTATTAGGAGTATACCCACACAAATGGCAATCAGAATATTCATTAGGATGGAACCCCACCCCCCAAATAGATTCTGGAAAAAGTCCGTCACTGGGTTTGGGCCTGGTTCAGTCATGGCTGATACTTGCTGAATTACCTCTAGGTGATTATTAATTTCATGCCTATTATCTGGTATGTACGCACAGCATTCTTCTTTGATAAGCACACACGTACCACCTCTCGCCGCTAGGGTGAAGTCAAGAGCCATCTGATTTTGTAGCACAACAGTTCTCATTGCATTCACTTCATCAGTCACCAGTTCTAGGGCAGAAAAAGTTGCATTACACATTACTTCGAGAAGTTTCGACAACTTTCTCAGCTCCCAGATCAATTTGACTGCTCCATAGGCTGGGAATATTCCTGCCCAAGATATAACACTGTCACTCAAGTCCATATGAGTCAATTTGCTTTTATCTTTCACTGAATTGTGGTCTTTCCAGCCAGCTTCAATCTTTCCAACTGGATTCACAGGTTTTCAACTGGACCTTCGGGTTTTCGGGCTGCTTCTCTCACATTTCGTATCTTACCCAAAGGTAATTCTGCAGTATGTCTTATTGCCGGAACCAAGTAACCCAAAAAACAACTGCCGGACCAATTCTCAGGTAACCATTTGTACGCCTTTTTCCCACAAATAAAATAACAGTTTTCTACTTTAGTACTAATATGCATCAGCCCTGCAGGAAACATTTTCTGATCTATAACTGACAATTGTTTAAACAAAACTGGATTCTTGTGAATGTCATCCATGGTTGTTTTCAATGAGTTCAAATATGAGTCATAATTAGTATTGCAAAAAGTATTGCCATTACTATTCTTAATGTAACATCGGTAAGATATAGTGATATTACAATTGCTCCAGCCCACCTGGAGGGTATCATTTTTATAAAAACATACAATTCCTTTTTGTGTGACAGGTAAAAATAAAGCTATTTTGTCCTGTGATCTCACAGTTCCTGTATCGAAAAGTAAATTCTCCCAAGTCTCATTTATCCCCAAAGGGACAGCGGACATTATCAGTCCTCCATATGCTGTTGGTATAGCTGTACAAACCCAGCAATTTGAAATGTTCATAGTCTCTGCATATACACGTTTCATGGCTAGGTATGTGTTAAAATTTGGATGCCAGTCTATAAACGTTTCATCACACTTTCCCACTTTCACTTGTGTGGATGTATGTAGGATAAACCACAACAAGAGGAAAATTGTCACAATTACAGTCAATAAATGTATACTCAACAAAATGATTATACAACATCTCTGGGGCTGATCTAGATTTCCATTCGCTTTGTTTTTGGCCATCTCGGACTGGTTGTGTATCAGTCACAAAGTTTTTATCAAGTTGAAAGTTCTTTACCGGTTTGCAGTGTGTCAAATGAACCCAAGACATCCTCTCGGCCACTCTGACTGCAGTAGGCATTGCCAACAGAACCTGGTACGGTCCTTCCCACTTTGGACTCGCCCAATTCTTCCTTTTCATCACTTTCAGCCACACGTACGTCCCCGGGGCCACAACTGCTTCCACCTGTCTGGTCTGTTCCTTATCTGAAAAAGAGTTAAACTGCAAAACAGATTTATTTGTTAACAGTTTCCTCATATAACTAGCTAATGAACTGTCAGCCTCTTGCTCTGCAGGCATGAGAGCTTTCCACTGAGACACATAATATGCTCTCCCAAAAACCATTTCAAAGGGAGTCAAACCCTTTACATTTGGAACTGTTCTCATACTCAGCAGTGCTAAAGGCAGACAGTGTATCCAATTCTTTTGGGTCTCCTCAACTAGCTTCCTAAGCTTACTTTTGAGGGTACCATTGTACCTTTCCACCAGTCCTACTGACTGTGGGTGGTAAGCACAATGGTTCTTTAAGGAGATACCAAAAAATCTCCCAAGTTGGTGGATTGTCTGGTTTACGAAATGTGTGCCGTTGTCACTATAAATCCTTTCTGGAATGCCAAATCTAGGGATTACTTCTTTTATCAGGGCTTTCGCCACTGTTGCTGCATCCGGGTTTTTGGTTGGAAAAGCTTCTACCCATTTGGAAAACATGTCTACAATAACTAAACAAAACTTTTTCCCTTCACATTTATTCAATTCTATGAAATCCATACAAATAGTATGGAACGGATACGGTGGTATAGGAAAACTTCCTTGCTTGGTTTTAAATGCCCCTTGTGCATGATGCTTGTTACAAGTATGACAAGCTGCACAAAGGTTTTTTGTGTAGTTTGTGTATCCATATGTTTGGAATATTCGATTTACTAACTGTACCATCCCCCCTGTTGAGACATGGCACTGCCCATGGCTCAACAAAGCTGCATATCTAAATAAATTAGACGGCAATATCGGTTTTCTTTCTTTGGAATTGTACAGTCCATTCTCAAGAATTGCACCTCGTTTTACCCATTTTTGTTTTTCTGCTTTTGTAGTAAGCATCTGCATTGTTTTTAACATGTCTAAATCTAAAATCTCAGAGGGTTGTAATTCCTCATTTAAAAGTAAAGTTTCTGAGTCTGAGGCTGCTTGCTTTGCAGCTGCATCAGCTCGTGCATTGCCTTTCGAAATCTTATCCTGTTGTTTTGTATGAGCTACACATTTACAAATAGCTACTTTGGTAGGTAACTGAATAGATTCTAATAACTCCAAAATAAATTGTGCATGATTAGTAGGTTTTCCACTAGATGTTATCATTCCTCTATTTTTCCATTGTTGTGCAAATACATGTACTGTAGAAAAAGCATACTGACTATCAGTATATATGTTTACACACTTGTTTTTTGCTAAAGTACATGCCCTCATCAAAGCTATCAATTCTGCTGCTTGTGCAGATAAGTTATGTGGTAAGGATTGGGCTTCTAGAATTTCAGTGTCTAGAACTACTGCATACCCCACCAGATTCTTCCCTGTAGGACCCCTTCTGCATGAGCCGTCCACGTAATATGTCACCTCGGCATTATCCAAGGGCATATCTGTGAGATCTTGTCTAGGTAAAGCTAACTGTTCAATTTCCTGCAGGCAGCTGTGTGGTGTGCCATCCGCAGGAGTTGGGAGTAATGTTGATGGATTTAATGTCGTACATCATTCAATTGTCATATGAGGTTGGCTCAGCAGTATAGTCATACATGAAAGGTGTCTAGCAGGAGAAAGGTATGCCACTTTTTCTTGCAGTAAAATTATTGCAACCACATGAGGCACTCTCAATGTGAGAGGGTGGAATAACACCACTGAGGCTGAAGCCTGTACTGCCATTGCGGCTGCAACTACTGCTTGTACACAGTGAGGCAAAGATCGCGCCACTGGGTCTAACTGTGATGAATAGTAGGTTATGGGGCGTTGCTTGTCCCCATGTTGTTGCATCAATACTGACGTCATATATCCTTGTTTGCAATCTATGGTCTGAAAAAAACGTTTGTGATAATTTGGAAGTCCTAAAACTAATGAAGAAGCTATCAACTGCTTCAACCTGCAGAAAGCCGTTTCTGCTTCGGTTGTCCATTGTAAAATATCTTTTGCTGCTATTGGTGTCTTATATATCAAGTCATTCAGTGGAGCAGATTCCAAAGCATAATTTGGTATCCAGCTCCGGCAGAAATTAGTTGTACCCAAGAAAGACATAATTTCCTTCTTGGTTGCTGGTTTAGGTGCTTGCAAAATTGCTGTTTTTTTCCTCATCTAGTATTCTACCTTCATTGGATATTACATATCCCAAGTATCTAACTTGTTTTCTCCAAAGTTGTAACTTACTTTTGTTTACTTTGTGTCCTTGTGTTGCTAAAAATTTCAATAATGCCACAGTATCTTCCCTGCATTGTTGCTGGGTGGGGGCTGCTAGCAAGATGCCATCTACATAAAGTAGAATTTGACTACCTCCCGGTGGGGTAAACCCTGCCAGGTTGCTAGCCATTTCTTGTGCAAAAATTGTTGGACTCTCACAATATCCCTGTGGTAGTCGAGTATATGTATACCTTTTACCCTGAAATGTAAATGCATACCAATATTGACTATCAGGATGTATAGGTATCGAGAAGAAAGCATTGCTGATATCTACCACAGAGAAATACTTCTGTTGCGGTTCTAAATCATTTAACAAAGTATGTGGGTCTGGCACCGTAGGTGCTCTAGGTATTACTGCATTATTTACAGCTTGTAAATCTTGTACCATCCGCCATTCCCCATTCGCTTTTTTAACAGGAAATAGGGATGTATTACATGGTGAATCAGGAGATTCTACCAGTACTCCCTCTTTGAGTAATGCTGCTATTATAGGCTTAATTCCTATTTCTGCATCCTTTCTCAAAGGGTATTGTCTTTTCTGTGGTCTAAAAGCTGACTTTGGGGTAATTGTAACTGGTCCTGCTGTTCGAATAAGTCCTACATCTGACTTGCCTGTTGACCAAAGAGTTATTGGAATTTCACATAAGGCCTTTTCTTCTTCTTCTAATAAAAATGCTAATCAGCTGTCCTCGCTAGATTGCAAGTGTACAGCTGGATGTGTCTGTGTCAACCAATTCAGTTTTTGTTTCTGTATCCCTTGTTCTGACAGTTCTAAATCAGCCTGTTTCTCCCATCTTGTTACTTTTTCTCCTAAGTCTGCCCATTTTACACTTTTATTCTTTGTCAGGCTGACATGTGGTAATAGATTTAATCTATATAATGCAAGGAATTCTTGAGGTAATGAACAGCTGACTACACTGTTTCCCTCAGTATCCCAGTACAAAGTACGCAATACTAGTCTAGTTGCATGATTTCTGAATAATTCTTGCTCATATTCTCTATCAGGTCCTGGTGTAGTACAGTAGTATAGGGTACAGTGTAACAAATGCTGTCGATCAGTGTCGAGGGAGGGGGCTTTACTGATGGCTACGTTCATCAGTTCCTCGGTTACTGCCCCTGGACCAGTCATGACAAGGTCCTGGCTGTACCAGTAAAATGTTTCTCCCTCCGATCGCACTACAAAGGTATCCATTTGTCTCTGTGCCTCCATACCTTGTACAGTTGGAACTACTGCTATGCCAAATATCTGCATAAGGTCCCTGCCCAATAGGTTTACTGGACACTTTGCAGAAACAACAATTTTACTTCTCTGGGTCATACCTGAAACAGGGTCAGTTATTGCTATATCATGGGAAAGTGGTTCCCTGTATAGCTGTCCATTTGCGGCTTTTACTAGTATATAATCAGGTGATTCGGAATGTTCTGGTAACTTGGAGGGGTGTATCAAAGTCCGTGACGCTCCTGAGTCACACAGGAATTTGACTTCCCTTCCCTCCACCAGAAGTGTAACTTCCGGTTTCGTATCTGCTAAGTAGAGCTCTAAGCTCAATAATGCTAAGTCCAAAATTTCACTTTCTTCATCCTCCATATCTACTTGCACTTCCTCTACTCCTTCTATCACATTTACATCTGTTTTCTGTTTATTAACTTTTCTTGATGATTTCTGACTTTCACATGATGTATCTTTACTATCATATAGTCAGTCCTCATCTCCCTTATCTTCTGAAATTACCTTTTTGTTTTGCTTACAATCCCTTGCTAGATGTCCATTTTTCCTGCACTTGAAGCACTCACCTCTCTTTTTCCTCTCTTCAAAATCTTCTGATCGTTTGTCAGACTGTTTGTTTCCCTGGGCATTCTTCTTGCCCTTTTTACCTGACTGTAATACAAATACTTCAGCTCCGTCTTCAGCAGTGAAGACTTGCGCCTTCTTTTTCTTTTTACTATTAAAATGTCTTTCAGCATGTCTAGCGTATTCAAGTAAGGCTTGTAGCCTCCCTGTTCGATGGTCTATCATATGCTTCATAATGAAGCTACTAATAGGTGCAATGCAACCTTTCAAAAATGCATTTTTTAATTGTTGTTCATACGGGGAATCATTCGTTTGGTTCTCAGGAACCGACATACCGCTATGATTATTAAAACTTTCTAATAATCTAGCATAATACCCATCTATCTTCTCATTTTCCTGTTGTATGCATTGATTAATGCAAGTCCAGTCTGCTCTAGGTTTCCATTTCTCAGAGATTCGGTCTGTCAGACCTTTCACTCTGTTGTCTAACTCTGTGTCACTATGTGGGAGGGGTTTAAGCTCTGCATTACGAGGATTCCAGGTGCCACAAATCATGTGCCAATCTAGACCTGTAATTTGTCTTACTACTTTTTCTACTTCTTCCCCATTCAAGTGGTAACTCAATCTCATGCCTTGTAAATCTTCTAAAAATTTCATAAAATTAACTTTCAGATGGGGAATTCCCTCAGTAGCCTTCCGGATATCCTCTGGTGTCCATGGCCTGTATACTAAGAGTGTTGGGTCCTGCCCTTCCTGTCCTGCCTGAGGATTTGGAACTTCTATAAGTGGGCATATTTGTTCCTCACTCTCATCCTGTAGGTTTCTCTCTATTTGATATGATTCTGTGTCCCTATGTGGTTACGTGTTCGGGACCTAGCTTCAATAGGATCTCTAACAAATGGTTGTGGTCTTGCCGAAACTTCAGGATAACGCGGAGGCGGACCAGCCTGTCCACTCGCTTCATATCCTGAAAAGGGTAAGGGAGGGGGCAAGGGAGGAGGAGGGGGAGCTGTCGCTATTACCAAGTTATTATCCTCTTTGTCTAGAAATAATGTTTTTGAATTTTTCAGCTTCTGCTCTCTACGATTTGCTTCCTTAATCCACTTGTGTGCCTGAGGAATGCCTAATTGGCGTTGCTTTTTTGCCTGACCTCCCGCATCAGATTTAAGCTGTTTAAGGAGTTTAACTAGTGAAGTCTTATCTAGTTTACCATCAAATTCATATTTATTAACCCATTTCGTATAATACCTAACGTTATCAGAACGTTGTAATTGCATGTATTTTGCATCTTCGGTTAGGGGCGGATCTCGCGATGTTTTAGTGCACTGATTTCCCATGGCAAAGAAAATGTTACGTAACCCTTTTTATCATGTGATATCAAGTTCTCAGTTCCTGTTCACAGTTTATCTAGAATAACTGCCTACCTTATTCTGTTACCCTGATCTATGACCAAATATAAAGTACTTCCTTTTGTCCCTGATCTGCAAAACAAATCTTGACAACAATATACTGTAACCTAGTCCCTGATCTAAAACAGAAAAAAGGCAAATTCTTCCTACCTGAGCCTCCGGTATTGAACTGTCCAATGTCCACTCTTCGGCCACAGATCAGAAAGTGGCCAGCCTCTTTAAACGACAATTCAGTCGGAGGTCTTTTCACCCAAGAAGAACCGTTTCGGTAACTTCTCCTCCACAGTATTTGACCACCGGTAGACTCTGATCTGCAGCTGTCCGAGGGAATTATCTGGCTCGAAGGACCAAACTGTTAAATAAAATCAAGAATTCAATACACAGGAGGTTCAGATTCAAAAGTTTACTAGTGTACACCAGGAGGCAAAAAACGTACAAGTACAGAATTTTGTCTGACATGAAACAGGAAGCACACAATTTTATATAGGTTTAACATTCAAGCTATGCCCACCTTACTGATGTGATATGTCACAGGGCATCTACATCACTTTAGCTTACAGTCTTCTATTCATAAAGCTGTTGATGCTGTATATTTTTAAAAAAACTTTTCCTCTGGATACAATACAGCCTTGCTATCTAGCTGGTCAGACATAATGTCTTTCTGTAAAGTTACTTCTTCAAGGTTTCATATCAGTTCAAATACAATAGCAGATTCAGTCTTTTAATAATCTTCTTTGTTCTCTGTTACACTTTCCTACCAGCTGCGTGCTTATCTCAGTAACACATATACAAGGCCAAATCATCCCAGCGGGAAAGAGCAGAAGATTTCATTATTTCACACATTTAATTTCCTGACCCAGCAGATAATCACTTGTGAAAAGCATAAACATTAAAACTTGCTAAGCTAGCATCTGCCAGGGTTGAAGGTCAGTTTTGCTTCAAGCCACACTGCAGTTTCAAAACTACTTACATTTACACATGAATTAATCCTTACTGTTATATGATTAATAGAATAAAATGCATTACGTACTACTTTGCTTTTAAACTAGCATTTCCCATATATTCAAATACACATTTTTCTAACATTTAGCATCTTTGGAAGTGTTTACATAGGTAGTTTTATACCCCTAAGTAGACTCCAAAGAATTATTCCTCAAGTAGACAGCAAATGTAGGAGGTGTGATGAAGAAGAAAAAAATGACTGGGAACACATTTTCTGGGAGTATAATGAGTTGGGAGATTTGAAAGATTCCCTGTAGACTGCTCTGTCAGAAATAGAAGGTGAGAAAATGAGGTAACTAAGGAAATGTCTTTTTTAAGCTATAATACAGAATCAGAATTGCCTAGACATAGTAAAACCTTGCTGAGTCTCATTACGGTGGCTGCCAAAACAGCAATTACTAGAAAATGGAAATCAAAGTCTAAGCCAACTTTACTGGAAGCAGTGAATATAGTAACAGAGATAAAACGACTGGAATGGGGATCTTTAGAAAAGGGTAGGAACAAATTTCAGAATGGGAACTGTGGGAACAATACATGCAGGGGAAGACAAGGTTTTAAAAAAGGCAGGATTTGAATGAGGTATGTGATGTTTGACTGACAAATGGGCAGATTGTAAGTGATGTTTAATGCTTGCAACTACAATTATGTTGACATGGTTTGTGATGTATAATATTTGCAACTAAAATGTTGTCAATAGGGCTTGTTTTCATTTATATAAATACATGATTGCCTACATCATAAATGATAATTTAATAAAGATGTTTCTTGTTTAAAAGAAAAGAGTTCATATACAGTCCAGTCAATTACATGGCAAATCAGCATGTTGGTAGCATAACACAATTGAAGCCAGCAGACAATATGCATAGACTGGATGGACCAGGCTGATGGGGTCAAACATCACAAGTGACGTCACAGGCTTTCTCCTTAAATTAATGGTGTGTAGCCCATGCCATATCCTGAAAGAAGTTCCCAAACATACCCTTCATCTGTGCTTGAAACACATCTGTCATAACCTCCCAGATATCCTCCTGATAATCATCTCTTTTGTGGTCCCGATATCATCTCCTTTGGGGTGTAGCAGGCATGATGGCTCAGGCAGGTGTGGGTCCAGCTTCCTTATTATCATTTTCATCATCATATGAAGACTGTGTCTTGGCATGTGCTCTTCATATGTGTCGGATAGGCGAAAGTCCATGGATCCCATGATCTGTCAAGATGAATTACAAAACACGACAGAAATGAAAAGAAAATGTCTATCATGCAGCACATTCCCATGAAGATCATAGCTGAATTTAATATGAAACTGATGTGCATATTTGCAGTCTAACATACTTAATTAACATACCATCCACTGGCATGTTCTGCAAATACAAATATGCATACATCAACATTCTTATTTAAAACACAGCTTAATTTTTAATAATGCAAACATTAGCAAGTATAAGAATTATAATCAACACAATTGCTGCTAGTGAATGTCTCATAATGCACACATTCCCTATGTCACTTTATCTATAGTTATGGACATGACCAATAACAGTGAATGCAGCCATCACCAATATGAGCAGTTCAGTCAAGGTCATGCAAGGGTATGCGTAACATAGCTTACCAGTGGGATCATGACATCACCTGAACATCTGAATACTGGCCAGTGTGAAGTGTGGCAAGGATATATGCGAAGCAAGCGCATGTTACATATCCTCACATTTGAGTGGAAACATGCTTGACACTGCCTCATGAGACATTAATATAAATTAACTTTGACAAAAAAAGGTTGTAAACATCACCATAACATTACTATTGTGACCTGCACTGTTGAATAATGTTGTCTGCCTCAGTAAACTGTCCATCTGAGTATATAGCTTTAGCTCATTATTCCATTTATTTTTACCTTACATGTGTTCCTGAGCACTTATGTCTGTGTGCGAATGTAAATGTGAGTTTCAGCTGAAACTTCTCCTCCCACTCACCACCTGCTAGTCCAAAGGAAATACCATATACCACATTCCACACATCCATTACTAGGGAACAGGTCTTCAATGCACTTTCCATGTCCAAATACATGGCATAGGTGGACCCAAGTAGCATCCAGGGATGCTTATTGAATAGCAAGAAACATGAACTCACTGTTCCACTTGAATTACTTTTCAGCTGGAGCCTACAGTCAGGTTTTGGCTACAGTCATCCCCTGCACAGAGGATGTCCAACCACTGATCAGAGTAAGTACAGGCCTTTAAGTCTGTTCAACCTCATATGTAAGGTCATGGAAAGAATCATCATGGGCTTGACAAATAAGGACAAAGACAACAAGCAAATGTTCTCCCTATTGCACTTCTACTTTGTTAAAGGAAAGTCATGCCTATTAATTCAAGTGGACTTCACTGAGAGGGTCATCAAAGCAATGGATGAGAGCAAGACTGTGCACACATCTTACCTCAACATGGCAAAGGTTTTTGATACAATACCCCACTCAAGTATTATAGACAAACTCATTAAATTAAGTGTAAACTCTTTTACCTCCTGCTGGATAGCCAAGTGGCTCACTCATAAGACCCAGAAGGTTAAATTAGGTGAGGCCACTTCCACAAAGACTGCAGTCAATAGAGAATCCCCCATGGCTCACTTCAGGAGCCACTGCTTTTTGGCATCTATTTTTGTGAACTGTAAGCAAATGGTGAAGGTTTGTGGCCGACTAAGTTTGTAGATGATTGAAAGCTAGAGGTTATCACTGACTCCCATGCAGATACAAGCATTCTTCAAGAAGGCCTATCACTGACTAATAAATGTTGCCAAAGCCATGGTCTTAAAATCAATTCTAAGAATTGCAAAATTGTACCTTTTGGAAAGTCAACCATCCTAGATAATTACCATGTTGGTAATAATAGAGCAAACCAATGGTCAGGAATCTGTGTATGCATGTAAACATTAGCCTTAGCTTTAACCAACACATGGCCACAGCATTGTGGAAGTAGTTTTGTCTTGCACAACTCATAAGTAAGGGCAGGGCAGCTAGGTCCAAAGAGGTCATTATCCCATTGTAGTCTGCCCTAAGCACAGCAGTCATAGAGTACAATGCTCCATTCAGTATGTACCTGACCAGGAATACGCAGAAACTACAACTATATCATACTTTCAGTACAAAAAGAATACAATGCATAATGAGCCTGCTTTACATGGAGTGCCTTAAAGACCTTTCAGTCTGCTCAGTCTGATATACATTGCTCGGGGGGGGGGGGGGGGGGGTTCTATGCTTGGCTTACAAGGCATCCACAAGCTCTACAGTTATGAATCGACTGCATATTCATAAGTCAAAAAGTACCAGAAATGAAAGGTCTGAGGACAAGTATTTTGTCTGTGATTTAAACAGAAAATGTTGGAGAGACAGATATGTGTCCCACAGACTGCACTTCCTATGAACAGGCTTCAAATCCATGTGAAGATGTTTTTTTTCTGTTACACAATTTAAACACAACCTAGACCAATGGATGGGGAATGAAAATTTACACCAAGCCTGTCATCCATATCCATTATGTACAGATGTACCTTATAAATAACTGGCCTGCAATGTCCTATTTGGAAACAGGATGTAATTATTCATTCATAAAAATGGCTATGCTAAGAAAGCCCACCCACCCCACTCCTGTAGTTAGTGTAAAAAAAAATCTACAAATATAAGAATCTGTAAATTCTATTGTTTGCATGTAATGATTCATTTGAAAAGTCACCAGGTGTCACTGTTAAAATGAGGGCAACGTGAGATGACAATATTGTGGAAACTAGGCAAGCTATATGACAAACATTTGAGCAGGCTGAATAATAATTGGCTGAACAAACATCAATATAATGAATACTACGTAATAAATATTTGTTATGCTCATAGGTAAGTATTAGGTTAGCTGACCTTATGGATCAGCTTAAGCCTAGCCATTTTTTCTTGGTAAGAATCAAGCTCTGTATCTCTTGCTTTTGAAGTAAACTTCTTAACCATTACACCCCCCCCCCCCCCCTGTGCTCAGTCACCATCTGTGTTCAATCCCAAAGCTCCTTGTGTTCGCTCACCACAGCCTGTGGCATATGATAATCCAATATAGGTTATATTGACAGTTTTGTATGTGTACAACTGTATACATTACCTACCTCCAATTAATACTAAGTAGCATACAAAATGCAAACATCTTGAGGATTCTTGCCGATTATGAAATATTTCAAAGAAATGTCTATCGGCACAAGTATCGGTGAACCTATGATACAAGCTTGTTCTAAAAAACATTTAAGGTGGTGCAGGCAGATGAAATACCAATGTTGAACTAAAGGCCATGCCACATAGTCTGCAAACAATGCAGACACAGCAGACTCCTTCTCAGTCTGTGAATAGACAGGCTATGTATAACAGATAACTCAACATGGAACATATCCACAAATACAAATATGCCAAAACATGCACAAGTTGTAATCAAAGCACTAAAACTTGTATATCAAATAGCCACATTGCAATATTTGTAACACATACATAAACCTGACTGTCATTTACGTTATGGAGTAAAAAATGGCTTAATGCTTAATGATATTTCAAATTTTTTTGGATTTAAATCAGACTTTTAAATAGAGTTATAATGTGATTCTTTAACTTATCTTACTGATGCATGATGGGTATTCATGTATTTTAAGCAATACATATGGCAATGTGAAAAATACAGGCCTGTAAAAAGGATCAGATGCATTTCATTAAAAAAAAAAAAAAACAGAAAAAGTAATCCCCATACCTTCTGCTGCTCCTCAAGCCCGTGCATCCCCTAAATGCACAGGTCATGGTTATTTCTGGTCTTGTCTTCTTCACCTGAAAAGAGCAATTGTGAATGATGTATTCATCAAATAACAGGGATATACATTTCTCAGATCAGGTTCTAGAAAATTTAATTCTGAAGAACATCAGATAATTACCATACACATTTTGCAAGGTTACATTCAGGCTTTTACATCTTTGAACATAGTTGAAAAACAGGAGTCAAACCTGCAGCTATAATGCACATCCAAGCTTTAACCTTACCACCTAATTGCCTGGCTAATCCATCTTGACTGAATGGGAGTGTTGTAAATGCAGTGAAAAGACTTGGTATTATGACATCATCCTGATGGGAGATGGTCTACTAATATGGATCCTGGCTTAGGATTTCAAAATTTGAACATGTGCTGGGCATGTAGTTAAATACTTAGCAAAAACTAATTTATATCAGCACTGTGGTCACAAACATTAACAGCAATGGAAACCATACATTCTTCAGACAGTGGATTATGTCATGTATCATAGAGCTTTTGTTAACAGAACCATAAATGTTACTGTACATCAAGGACCCAGTAAGGGTGAGGACTAAGATGTTCCTTGGCAAAGTGCACATCACAAAGCTGTATTTATATATTTGCTTTATAATAATATTTGCTTTATTGTTTCTGTCCTTTGTCTGCACTGTTTGATTTTACCACCCTCCTTCCCAAGTGTTGTAGTGTTAAACTTGGTGGCTTTAGAATTTCCCACCCTTGCTGTAAATCTGATTTTGTTCACTGCCCCCAGTCCAATCTCATTTGATCACTCAATGTAGTGCAGTGAGATCATTTGGGTAGGACTACCCCCTTGCTTCTTTGACTTTGAACACTCTGCCCCGTCTTATCTCATCAGCTTAGTGTACTAAGTATATAGAGAGGGCATTCAGAAAGGCCACCCCCCCTTAGTTCCCTAATCTTGAATTAACTTCTGTTTCCTCCCTCTCCACCAAAACAAAAAACTCTACACTTTATTCAGCTGTTTTTACTGTAATTATGTTCTTCATACTTGATTTTTGCTATGTGCTCTTAAGTGTTCAAGTGCTTTTATTCTGGTGCATGTATTACTGTTTGTTAGTAGCCTAATTAAATGTATCTGTTATTCTAAGCCTTTTTAGCTTTGGTCTTAGCATTTGTGCTACAGGCCAGTTACTTTACATTTAAAAAGGTTCTTGTGGTCTACATTCTTGTGGACAAACCCCTATCAAAATCCTCTCTCCATAAGTCCACCCACGCATTCAGAACACTATGCTTCGACAATTCCTATCACTTTCACCTGGCAACCTGGTTGACATGGGCATACTGAGATAGTGTAGCAACTGCCTCATGTTTACTGACACCCCTCTTCTCCTAGCACATAATTCTTCCACCTGCAAGAAATGCATGTACATCAGTAACCTGGAGTCCATGCTCTTGAGTGTCACAGTCAGTAATCCTGACAAAGTGGAGATTGCCAGCACAAACACCACACCACTCACATCACACAGCCAAGCACAACACACACACCTATGCAAAGGTCCTCAATAAAAACTTACCTAAACAGCCAAGACCTCCAAAACACACCCATAAACATTCCACACACAACACCAAACACATCACATGCAGCAGACAACACACTAGTGTCTCACAAACACAGCCCATAAGGCAAAACAATAAACCATCACAACCCACAAGACATAACAATAAACCAGACACACTTATCATTGGTGACTCAATTGTGAGACACACCAATGTCCCCCTCACCAGGCTTGACAAGGAGAAGGTCACAGTCAGTTGTCTCTCTGATGCCAGAATCTGCCACATCATGCAAGCACTTAAGTCTCTGTGCAACAAGTACAAGTACAACACTGTCATTGCATATGTTGGTGTGAATGACTTTAGAGGTACCTCCTTGGACTATATGAAGAGAGAAATGATTGAACTCTCAAGAGTATGTGTTCCAGACAGGTATGACCCTAGCCCTAAGCAGCATCTTACCTTCACCAAGAATGACACCACAACAACAACAAAAAATGATTGACTTCAACAATTGGCTTAGTTTCTGGTGTCATTCAAAGGGGATCCAGTATCTGTCTGCCTGGGATAACATGGTCGACAGACCTCGATGCTTTGCCAGAGATGGCCTTCACCTATCACCACTGGGTTTCTGGATCCCCGCAAAGGTTCTTGGCTACCCCATTATGCCTTTTTTAGGCAATGTCCCAAAGACAAACCTTCCAACTTAAAAGATCTGTCAAAAAGCAAATTGAAGGTCATGCTGCTTAACACTAGGAGCCTTAATCCGAAAATGGACTTCTTGGAGGCCCTCCTTGCACTGGAAGATGCTGATGCCTGTGCAGTCATGGTAACTTGGATCAGGGCTGCTGAGAGCACCCCTGCCTTACCAAGCTATACCTCATTGCACACATTCTGACCCCAAAATGAGATTGGAAAGACTAAAGGTGGTGGTGTCTCTATTTTCATTAAGGACATCACACCTCCAGACTGGTTTGCCAGGATGACGGACTGGACCTACTCCAAGTAAAACTGACAGTTGGCAAAACATCCATCCAAGTTATAGGTAGCTACAGCCCTCCCTCCATGACCCAGGACACCCACTCCTATTACCTGGATCTACTTGACTACATCAAAATACTCCCTAACACCCTGATCCTTGTTGACTTCAACTACCCCACCATAGAATGGATGAACTATGTTTGCACTAATGCACTCTTTGAACAATTCCTCTACTTCATCCGTTTTAATGCACTAGACCAGCTCATCTCACCCCCCACAAGGGGAGATAACATTCTGGACTTGGTTCTTACCAACATGAGTGACCAATGTACCACTCCTATAGTATGTTCTTCCCTGGTGAGATCAGAGAAGTGGTCTATCTTATTCGAAGTTTCTCTCCCACCCAACCACCCAGCCATAATTAAGCTAAAATACTTTTCAAAAGGTGACTACAACCTCCTAAGGGAGGATATGTGTGGCTTCACACTAGTGCCCCCCTCAGAGGATACAGACAACTATGCTGAATAGTACACCAATGCAGTATACAGGCATCTGTAAAACTGCATGGATTCAGCCATACCCAATAGAATTAAAACCTGCTCCTCAATCCTCTATAAACAGGCTTTACAATAAAAGGAAGCAACTGTTGTCTAAGAGTAAAAGGGAACAAATTCCAAATTGGAAAACCTCCCTCCTTAACCTCAGCAAGCAAATTAGATCACTAGTGAAAACGTCCAAGGCCAGTTATGAATCTAAACTAACCTCCATAACAAAGGGAAACCATAAAGTCTTCTTCAATTACATTAGGAACCTCCATGACTAAGCCCAGGTTTGTTCCGATTTAGTACTTCTTAACAGTATCACTTACACTGATCCTATTGACTTAGCCAATGTGCTAGCAGATAGGTTCAGTGCAAACTTCACCCCCCTGTCCCCCCACAAAGGCCCTTTCAACATCCTTGATACTTACCCTGCACCTCACATCTCCATAAATCAAGTGTTACAGGCCCTATCCAAGGCAAAGAACACAGTTTCTGTGGGACCTGATAGTATCCCAGGATGTATTCTGCACCATCTCCAGCAAGAACTGACTTCACCACTGAGTTCCCTATTCAACCACAACCTAAGTACTGGCTTCATTCCAGAAGAGTGGAGAAATGCCATTGTCATCCCCTTGCACAAAGGTGGTGCCATGACTGACCCTGGAAATTATCACCCCATTAGCTTGACAAGTCTGATCAGTAAAGCCACGGAGCATATTATGATGGATCTCATAAGCAAGGACACAGGCAATCTCCAAGCACTTGACAACACCCAGTTTGTATTTGTCAAGGGCAGATCTTGCCTGTTGAACCTGGTTGACTTCTTTGAGACTGTCACCAAGGCCCTGGATGAGGGAATGTTAGTACATACAGCTTACCTTGACTTGGCCAAGGCCTTTGACACAATCCCTCACTTGGGCATCATCAAAAAGCTAACACAGCTTGGCATAAATCCCTATCTCATCAGGTGAGTGGCCAACAGGCACCTCCACCTCTGATAGCAGACCTGTCACTAGTGGAGTTCACCAGGGATCTGTCCTGGGACCCCTACTCTTTGGCATCTATTTCTCAGAGGTCCAGGCAAAGACAAAAGGCCTGTGGCTGACCAAGTTTGTGGATGACTATAAGTTGGGTGCTGTCATTGACTCTCCAAATGATGTTAACATACTGGAAGAGGGTATCACAGCAACTAATGACTGGTGCCAAAATGATGGCCTCAAGCTAAATGCAAAAAAATGTATCATCATACCATTTGATAAAAACATGACCCCTATTGATTACCATATAAACGGTAGCCCCCTAAGCACACAACCTGTGGTGAGAGACCTGGGACCTCAGGTTGATAATGACCTCACATTTGGCCATCATGTAGCGGCAGTGGTCACAAAAGCCGTTTACTTGGTTCATCTCATAAGTAAAGGGATTGCATCCAGAAAAAAGGAGGTTGCTACCTCTCTATACTCCTCCCTCATTAGACCAATAACACCCTGTTTGGGATGTATCTTTCCAAATATCTGCACCAACTGGAAAGGCCACTGAAATACCTCACAAAGAGAATCCATGGCCTCCAACACTTGTCCTATGCTGACAGGCTCAAATCACTATCAATATTCTAGGTATCATACAGATTGCTCAGGGGTGATCTGTGTCTCGCCTACAAGGCAATCTTGGACTCTGCCCTACTACAGATGCTCCATATCCATAAGTCTAACTGCCCACTCTAAAGGCCTGAATCTAATATGCAACATCAATAAAACCTGCTGGAGAGAGAGGTTTGTCTCTCAGAGGCTGCCCTGTCTCTGGAATAAACTTCCCATACACGTCAAACAGAACACCTCACTGACCCTCTTCAAGTGCAACCTTGATGAGTGGATGGAAAACCACAAATTTGTCCCAGGGGTTCCACCAGTATCCCTCAATGACAGGGGCAACAGGTGCTGACTGAGGTTTCTTTTTGGGGATAAACACTTGGCTAGGGTTGGAAGGGCCCCAGGGCCATTAGCCTAGTAACCTCCTATGATCCTATGATCCTAAATACATACATCTTTCCTGTTCTGCATTTCAACTGTAAGTCTATCCATCTTACTCCCTCAAAAGATAAGGATGATGTAGGCCTTGAAGAAAATGTAATATTTAATGATAAAGCAACACTAGATAGCAGTTTTGAAAATAATTATATTGCAAAAAATGTTTGTCAGACATATAACATTTTGTAGCAAGGTTCACTAACCCTGCAGTTAAAGAGCTGCTATAAACAGAGCATTACAGATTATAAGCATATTCATAGCATTAAATGAATAACCAAGTTTTTCATAACCATTCACAAAATGAACACTCATAACAATAAGTCGAATGATATGTGTGAAGGAAACCAAGATAACAATTTAAGAATATGTTTCCCCTATGTGGATTGAAACCGACAGCACCCAAAATATATGCATGTTGGCCACTTTCCTCACAGGCTGAGCTAACATGCAGCACATATTCCTTTTTTAACAAACAGATACTGCTTGTGTTTATTCATATTTTTGAGGATAATGGATGAATACAGAAACTTGTAACACTTATTGGTTACTATAATCTAAAGAAATAACAGCTATCAATACATAACTTAAAATGTGTGTAAGGAGTCAGACATAAAAAAGAGGGGTTGTAATAAGAAAGTTCACATTATTAGGAGGAATGAATTAAAGAAATTATTTATGAGTTAGTAGTCCCCCAGCCGAGGTGGTGCAGCGGCTAGCATTGTCGCCTCACAGCAAGAGGTTTTCCCATTTGATTCTCGGCTGACGTGCCTTCTGTGTGTAGTCTGCATGTCCTCCCCGTGGTCGAGTGATGCTAAAGACATGCAGGTAGGTGCAAGTGTGAATGGGTGTGCCTTTGTTAAAGGTTGGGCATCGGCCTGACAACTCGGCACCGTAAAAATCCACTGCCAATCATGAGCGGACCAGAGTTCCACTGTGGCAACCCCTAACCTGGAAAAGCTGAAAGACTTTTTATTTAGGAGTTAGTATTCAGACATATACTGCTAAAGTAAGTGATAGTCTAGTACTGTAATTATAACTGCAAAATGAGAAGTCATCAGCGAACTAGGGACTGCAGGTACCAGTGATGCAAGAGGAGAGTCGATTTGTGAAATGATGTTATTATATGTTGGAAAACAGATGTGCATCTACAAAGTTGAGAATTATGTATATTATAAACATTAATAAATAAACTAACACCATGGGAATCAATGACATACTTATATGAAGAGCAGTTATCACATCTAACTAATTAGCCTGATGAGCTAATTCTCAAAACAAGTACTTAATGGTTATAAAAGCCATCTATCTGATATATTTGGGACAGAGATATATTTCTAAATTCCATAGGAATGCTCACGTATGCATAGGATAGTGACACTTTCTGTACGAATCTACTGGCTATCTTAGCCACCCTCCAATGAAGCTCCTCTATGTCACTCCAATGCCAGTCATCATAGCAGTGGCAAACCTGCACTCTAGTCTGGTAGATCCCTGTAAATCTTCAGTGTTCCTTCACAGTCCAATTCCAGATGTTAATCATCATATTGTTCTATGGCCTGACATTCATCCGATGCTCCACTTCAGTGTAGATGGTCAGCAGCTGGGTGGTCTCCTCTTCAGTCCAGTTGGGAGCATGGACAAATTGCATCCTCTTGGAAGTAGCCATTTTGATATTCCAATGTAAAATGTAGGATAAACACAAAAATTGAAAAATGCTCACTGCAATCTCACACAGTTTGCAGGTAACAATGGTCTGAGCTGTACATGTAGCAAAATCAATATTTAAAATTGGCACTTTTGTCATGTTATCAGATCATTGGAAGATGACAGGCATGTGCCACGTATGGTACCATTTATCAGTACCTATTGGGTACTTAATGCAGTGCACCTGGGTATTAATCCAAATGTAGATGGCTTATGTGGATATGCTTAAATGGGATGCCATAACCTAGAATTTTAATGAACCTCATTAATTATGTATGGTACAAATGGTATTTAATGATGGGTGCACAGTAGGTGCACTTACTTTCAGTGATAGCTAAGTTAGAGGTAGCTGATAAGGTAAATTGACACCTGCTACAATTTTTTGGGGGAATATTACTTCTGTTAAACTTACTCATTCTCAAAGGTAGTTTTATTTTATTGAAAATGTGTGTTTAAAATAAATTGTTGTAACTTACAGGAGTGATATTTAATTGATCTTTATGTGTGCAGGTGTTGTCAGTTTCATTAAGGACATGCAGTAAATTTCCCATTTGCAGTTGTATAGACAGATGTACACTGCAAATGAGAACAGTACATAAAGACAGATTTATGGATTATCCTTATTTCGTATGGGTAATTCTGTACACTCTGTAGTGTAAGTATGGAAGCCCATGAATTCCAACACTGTCCTTATGTACTATGTTCTTTTGCTGTTACAGATATGTCTTCATTGATGGTTCTTAACAAGTCTTAATAGTATGTTCTTTGTCTGTTACAAATATTTCTACATTTGTGGATCTTAGCTAAAGTCTTATAACTGCTGGCTCAATATAGAAAGGATCTGTACTCTCTGTGGTCTGCATCCAGATCCTGAGGTTTTCCGACGATTTACGTAAGTTGTTCAATTTTTATCTTATGTAGTATTTTAATATGAAATGCATGCAGACTCCAGTGGCATAATGCTACTGTCATTGGACCTTAATTCAGCAAATATATAGTGTAAGGTATTCTAATCCCAAAGATTGTCTCTAAAGATATCACAAGTTGTGCTGATTTTACAACTGTTAAATATGAAGACATTGTTAAACTGTCTTTCGGCTTTTCCTGGTTAGGGGTCACCACAGCAGAACTCCGGTCTGCTAATGATTGGCAGTGAATTTTTATGGTGTCAGGTTGCAAGACCAGCACCCAATCTTCAAAGAAGGCATACCCATACATGCTCGCACCTACCTGCATATCTTTAAATTCAGTCAACTGCGGGGAGTACATGCAGACTCCTCACAGAAGGTGCTCCAGCTGAGAATCGAACCAGAGAATCTCTTACTGTGAGGTGACAATGCTAACCACTGCACCACCACAGGCATTGCTACTTTTTATATATCACATTAGCATTTGTCACAGACAGTGTTTTATAGACTTTTGCATTGCACAGGAATACATACTGCTTATAATGACACAACCTGCCCAAATAATTATCTGGATAACTAGGCTTCTACATGAATATGAGTGTGTGTGCATCATTATCTATCAGATGGCAATCCCTGTTAGGGGTGACAATTTCTCCTTACAGGTAAATGATGTCATACTAGATGCTGTGCAACAATATGAAAGGAGACTCTTTGAATGTACAGGGAATCCAGTTTGGAGAAATGAAGTGTGAACCAACATGATTAATGTGGTTGGAGGTCACAAATGATCCCAAGCAGTCTGTTGTTGCTGCTGCTCAGACACAATCCTCTGTGCAGCCAACAGGTTATGAAGATAAGGAAGATCGGGGGATGCCACCAGTGGTGAAACATGATTGACTATCCTGTGACATCACAATATTTCTGTCATCACTGCATACAGTGAGAGGGGAGCAAAGTATACCTAGGGTTGGGATAAAAGCAGGAGTTCCAGGCTGAATATGTTTGTCTTACTTTCCATGACATGGCTGAGTATAGAGCATAATGCTGTTGCAGGCATATTCATGTCTTGTGATTTTTGATTTTCAGCAACAGATTTGAACCATGCATACATATTCACACAGGGTGATGATAATGAACCTAAGTGTCTGCATTAATATTCGCAGGTTCATCTATTACTGAACAGTTTGGACAACGCCAGGGGTCAGCAGGTGAGTATCTTCATACTGTGTTACTGTGACCACTACCTGTTATTGCCTCGGCCTAAAGTCATAGCACTGATATTTACTGTCACATTGATATTTCTGTAACATTGTACACTGCAGGTACCTCCAATGGGGTCCCAAACCATGTAGTTGCAATAACAGACAGACCAGGTATGTTACTGCAACAGGTTCATAATTTCCATCAATGTGTAGCACACATGCGATTCATGACATTAATGTCGCTATTTTTCAACACAGAGCCATCTGGCCAACATGTGCAATGTCTGTCACATGAGTATCTGCAGCCCTCGTTACTGTATTGTATATGCCATCTGTCAGTATTTTGATGCCTGCATACATGACTGTGTTGACTTTCTCTTTAATTTCGCATGGCAGGATCCACAGTACAACCCACAAACTCTCCACAGCAGAAGTCTGTCAGTGGTGTACTATTAACTATGTTCCATGCCTGCTGTTGTTACTCCTGTTTTTGTCCTCCATTAATACTGTGTCCTTCTTCCCATTCCTAGGCCTAACCTCAACTGCAAAAACAAGTTGTAGATCTGGGTAAAACCTACTGTATGTTTTAACACTGTTCAAATGGTTCATGCTAACAATGATGTGTTTAATAATGCTGACTTTTTCCCCTACAATAGTTGAAGTTCATCCCTCTTTGACGGTATCATCTTCCCAGAAAGAGTTGTCAGTCATGTATTTTGTTTGTATTCATCACATATGTCATGTATGTTGGCTGTGTAATGTAATTGTCTGCTCCCTGTTATGTAGATTCTATGACCCATACAAACAGACAAGACTTCATGTTGTCATTATTTATAACATTGCAGTGAGATATACATGTTATATGTCTTTAATGATATCCAGCATGTGATGTAAGAGTGTTTTCCTTATCTGTGTCAGCTGTCTCTTCTTTTAGCACAACTATCCGTATCTTCCATTAACCTGCCCAGTGATCATGATATGGGATCTGATATGTCTCAGTATGGTATCATGGTCCCTGATATACAGGAGAGAGACATGGTGATACAGTCTGGTCAAGATGGTGACAGTCATGTGGTGTGTCTGGCCAGGTGTCAGATGGTGTAAAGCTATTCTTACAGGCAAAAGAAAGTTACCAACAATGACATGGATCAGATATCTGGGCACTTGCCTGTACCAAGGATCATGTTGCACATTAGCTGCAGGTGCTGCATGAAAGACAGGAACACAAACACTGTTAGGTAATGGTGTCATTGGCTGCTCAAAATGGAAGTAGACTATATGTGACATGGTTAGTACAAACCCTTTCCTCTACAGTACTACAGCAGTGCCATAGTACAAGCAGGGTTCTGTGTGCTCTGACTGTGCTTAGCTGATTGCCATATGGGAGAGGCAGGCCACCTCTTAGGAGAACTAACCTTACCTATCGAGCATCAACTTCTATTCTCCAGTGTCCACATACTTCTACTGCTGGCCCATCTGCTGTGGTCCCTGCAGTCATGATCAGACAGTCAAGTTGCAGTCATGCTCCTTCACCTCAACATGGTGTTGTCACTCCATCAGTCTCCCATATGGAGCAACCTGATCCAAGTGTTTCTGTATATGACAGGGACAGAGCAGACCGTGGTGCAAGATTTTAGCACAGTCACCCTAGAATGCATTAGAGTGAGTCCAACAGTTTAACAAACATAGCTGACTCCAAGTACTACATTACTTTTCCATACTTTATGGTGACATATTTGTTTTGTGATATTGAAAGTTCTGCATTATGTCCTGTGTTAATTCTCTGTTTTTCAGCTTATTATTGTGTAGAAATAGGAATGTGCTGCACTGATGTGTGTCCTTTATTGTTCTCCATACAATGATACAACAATCTAAGTCTCTATGCACACCAGTGTCAGCTGTGTCCTGAGTCAATGATCCCTGTTGTGACAGATTTGCATATGTTTGTAATGTTATATATTATGATTTTGGCATTATGTCTGATGTTTAGTGTGTTCATCAAGTGGGTAATGGCTATTAGATGCAATCTGGGCTGCTGTTGTTGGACAACACCTAAACATCATTGTTTAATCTCTTGTCATGTCTCAGAGTCATAGAACAGATGCTGCCATGTTGCCTGGGCTTGCACTTGTGGTCACACCCTATGTTGCCGATGCCTGTGTCTTCTGTCACTTATGTCCCCTTGTCCATCCTCTGATACCTGTGGGATGTCTTTTTCAAACATCTGGAGTTCTTGGGGTAGTTCACCCACACCTGTAGCTAGAAGACCACCATGTGCTCTAGTTAGCATGTTGTGTAGCACGGCACACACCGTTATCACCTGTGCTGCCTTCTTAGGTGTGTATTGCAGTATACCATTGGATCTGAACTTAGCTAGCAGTACACTGAACACATGCTCTGTGGTGTTTCTGGTTGTTGCATGTGCTCTGTTGTAGGCCTCCTCTGCAGGGTTGGATGGTTCATGCTACCGAGTCAATAACCATGGCTCAAGTGAATAACCAAAGTCACCTGTTATGGGGAATAAAAACACTTTTGGTCAGCAATGATAATGTTGTGAGGGGTATCCATAGACTGCATCCTAGCTGTGTTCCTGTACTTACCCAGCAGTAGTAATTTCACCTTGCTTGAATGCAACCCTCAGTCCACTTACCATCCATATGACAGCATCATGGACACTTCCAGGGTGTGTTGCCATGATGTTTGTTGTGCTAACATCTGCTGCACATACAACGTGACAGTTAAGGGATGGCCATCCCTTTCTGTTTATGTATTGCTCTGCTTCAGGATGTATTGGTGTCTTGATATGTATGTGTGTGTCTAATCTGTTGCACCGAGAACATGGGGAAAGTTTGCAATGCTGTAAAACGTGTGCATTACAGTTCTCTGTTCCATGGGGTTGGATGGTAAGTAGATGTAGTGATCCATATTGCTGACATTTCTGCCAGGAATTTTGCCAGGATACTGGTGTCTGTGACACTCTCACAGCACCCCCCATGTGTATCTGGAATGTCCCAAATGCAAGCAGACCCAGGTTGAGACACACTTTGGTTTCAAGGGGGGGTTGAGTTTCCTCACAGGTACCACACAGACATGTGTGGGGCATACATGCTGCAGACAGCCTGCACCAATTGTCTGTCTAGCTGGTACATGCCCATTATTTACTGCTCTAACAACTGCTTTAGCTGCAGCCTTGCTCTGACTCTAGCTGGTTTTCTTATAGGGCAATCAGCCACATCCTCATTTATGGCTTGTATCACTGCAGCATATTGCAGTTCATTAACTGCAGGTTGTATTTTATATCTTTATATATCTATATCCATCTATCACTCCCTCTCTCTCTCTCTCTACATATATATATATATATATATATATATATGGATTCACTTCATAACATCGAAATATCATAATACTGAAACTCAAAACACTGAAACCAAAATACTGAAACTTCAAAATCTTGAAAACTCAAAATACTGAAACTCAAAATACTGAAAACACATATTATGCGTAAACTCAGCTTAAAC
The DNA here is from genome assembly GCF_019279795.1 of Protopterus annectens. Taxonomy (NCBI): domain Eukaryota; kingdom Metazoa; phylum Chordata; order Ceratodontiformes; family Protopteridae; genus Protopterus; species Protopterus annectens. The sequence continues at coordinate 828,828,756 of NC_056730.1, read as the reverse complement.
AACATAAATCATAGCAATTTCTGCCAAATATATGCAGGGGGGCAAGCCCCCCTGCACCCCCCACGTGGGGGGCTGCGCCCCCTGCTAATTAAATATACCAACTCCAAGGTTGCACATAGTGTAGTTAAGTGCAATCTTGGAGTAGATATATATAATTAGCAGGGGGTGTGCAGGGGCTGCCCCTGCATATATTTGGCAGAAATTGCTATGATTTATATTGTTTAAGCTGAGTTTATGCATAATATGTGTTTTCAGTATTTTGAGTTTCAGTATTTTGAGTATTCAGTATTTTGAGCTTTCAGTATTTTGGTCTTCAGTATTATGAAGTTTTGTCATTTTCAGTATTATGAAGTTTCAGTGTTATGAAGTGAATCCATATATATATATATATATATATATATATATATATATATATATATATATATGCATTTATATATACATATTTGGTATTATTATCAAATTTGCATTTGTAATTGTAGTAACTTCTGTTATTTGAGGTCTGTATAGCATACACCAAGGATTTCAGATGCAGAGTAGGTATTGCACTTTGTTGAATTAAAGTTGGGTTGGGTGTATATAATGCATTTTGAAATTAGTCAGGTATGAGTAGAATCCGTAATTATCCTTCTCTGAATAGCTGAGTAGTCAAAGTGCTTTCAGTTCGTTTTCTGAAATCATGTCCGCAGCTGATGTGCTGCAGTGAGTGCTGCACTGTCTCTATATAGCCTTCATGAACTTTACAGAATCTGCCCCATTACCTTCTTTGTTATAGCCAGAAGAGTGCAAACCAAGGGGTACTGAGATGAATGGATACAACTTTGAATCAGAGTGTTAACAATCAGAAGAGTATGAGGTAATGTACAATTATCATATGAAAGAGCTTCCAGATATTTTTTATCTTATATATACCAAAATAGTGTTGCCACGTCTCCAACATACCTCATCATTAGAAACTAAAGAAATGTGCACAGGCTGGAATAAATATGCCATTGGAAAAGCAAATTCGAAATGTAAAACAAAACGACCAATGGAATAACACACTAGCTGAAGATAAAAACTTGTTTTTTTACCAGACAAATAAAACAGGTAAGCGCTTTCACTTTTGCTTCATCAGACCAAATATGGTCTGATGAAGCAAAAGTGAAAGCGCTTACTTGTTTTATTTCTTTGGTAATAAAACAAGTTTTTATCTTCAGCTAGTGTGTAATACCTTGTCATTAGTTTTGTGCATTTTATGAATTCTATGATGTGTTAAAAAGATTTTGGTCTGGATTGCAAAAGATTGTTGTCAACAGTGCAGCATGACAAAGGAAGACTTCAGAGCACCTGCTGTGGACACAATTTCAGAACAAATGAAGGAGTCACTCTGAGCGCTTATCTATAATGAACTTCACGCACACCTGTCAGATTGCAAAACAAAATGTGAATGCACAAAACAACTTAAATGTGAAAAAGTGCTTTAATAACTCTGCTTACAAATCCCTCAACAAGGGATGCAAGGAAAGGAAGCTGTCACCCATGGCATCCTACAGAATCCATATCAGTACTAAAAAAAAAAAAAAAAACACACACACAAAACAAAATAAAACAAACAAAAAAAAAAAGAATTCAGCCTCCAGTGAATGAACTACAACAGGCTATGGTACTGCAAGCCATGTAGTATGATATTGAAAGTGTGTCTTAGAAGGCTGCCAGCTAGACAGAAAGCCAGGCTAAAGCTAAGACAACTGTCACATTAAGAAACAATTGACAAATACCACTTAGACAGCTGGTGCAGGCAGTGTGTAACATACACCCCTCACATGTCTGTGCATACATTGTAAGGTGACCCCATACCTTTCAAAACAAATATCTGCCTGACCCTGTCTGTACTGGCATCGAGGAAATTTCAACATCATATGGGAGATTCATAGGATTGTAACCTACAGCTGCCAGTTGCATCCTCTCACAATTCCTGGCAGCAATGTGCACCAATGCACCAAGGTAGATGAACATATACACTTCCCATCTACTCCATGGAGCAGTGAAATGTCATGCAAAGGTTCTATAAAAGTGCTAACTTACCTATGTTCTTACTACAATTAACTGCATTCACATTCCTATTAAGACGCCTGTGGAACTGAAGCAGAAAGATACATAAAATGAAAGCATGGCCATTGCTTAACTGCGCAACGGATGTCAGTATAGCAAATATTATGTCAACACGCCCTGTTAGCACCCATGATACTGTCATATGGGGAGAAAGTGGTCTGAAGACTAAGTTCCAACACATTGAAGTACTTGAGAGACTTCTACTGGGTAAGTACAGGAACACAGTTGGGATGTACACTAAATGCACATTGCCTGCCCTCCTACCTAACGTACATTTTGATGTATGACATTCTGGTGATGGACAGGAAGTCTGGTGTATTTGTCTGTTAAGTGTAGCTATGTGTTCTATTGTAATGTCTCAAATTCTGAACTATGAAATGTTACAGTTGTGTATTTTTTGTTGTGACCAGTAGGGTAACATGCAGTCAGGCTTGCATGTTTTGGATTACAAATGCACAGCACATAGGTCATGTTGGACTCTAGTTTACCCTTCTTGCAGTGTGGAATCTCAAATACATGTTTTAACTCCTTTCCTGCAAAGTAATATCTTTGAATTGTTTAATTGCTGTTACTCCATGCGATCACAGCCAAGGTGGATTACCAGAAAGGTGTCAGGGTTATAATATGAACATAGTTGAGAGTCGCAGGTTTGGAACTTATGTCCTTCAATCTGTGTTAAGTACTCTTGCACTGTGTAAAGAACTGTGTGTACATGGAAATAAATGAATAGGCAAAGGCTGTAATGTTATTCAATGCAAAATCTAGAGAACATACTGTATGCTGCTCACAATATTTCACTGTTGTTTTATACATACCTAGTCTGTGCCATTCATATATGCTTTGCACCTTTTGCAGGTGATGTGGGCCGTGCCAGGAATCAGGCATTATGCATCAAATTGATGTACAGGTTGAAGGAGAACAGGAGGGAGAGAGGTATGTGTTAGATATTTTCACATTATTGCACCTAGAATAGATAACATTGTTAGAGGAGTGGTTTGGTTTGCAGCTCCATACATGCTACTATTAATGCATAACTACCCAGCATGCATCTGCAAGGTAATGGCAATAGTCATAATTTTCCTGTGCTTACCAGTATGTATTTAATTAAAATGTTTACATTTGATTTAGAAGCAAGTCATGTTTGCTAAGGGTAATGTTCTTGCTTGTATGTCACAACTTTGATGACAGACAGTTCTTTGTAATATAGCGTTACCAAATCTAAAAATGTAAATTAATTGTGCTGTTACTGCTGTTTGCATAGGTGGCATTGGTGCTGTTAAATTATGCTTTGTTGTGCATATCATGTCTACTCATGAACTGAATGGTTGTTTGCTGATTCAGCATTTAGACTGATGTCGGCAGATTATGTCTGGCATGTAATTCAGTTCAACATGACTACTGCTTTTGCCTATAAAACAGGTGCTGCTTTGTTTATAACATGCTTGTATTCTGTGTTTAAGGATTTCTGTGCAGATTGCCACTCATGTTCTTCATTTATGTCTACCTATTAGATTGACAAAAGTGCCCACCCCCTTTCAATCTATCTTGTTCTTTTAAAATTAGTGGCATTCCACTTAGACAGCTAAAACTTAGGTTACCCCCTTTCACATTTAACTGCTTAGTGCACACTACAGTGTTTAGGATATTAACCAATTTTTTTCCATCTTACCTTTAAATATCTATTGCAAGAGCACCAGTTGTTGGAGAGCCCACATTCTGCCTCTCAGTAGTCATCTTAAGGTTAGTGCTTCTCTTTTCTCCTAGTGAGATAAGGAGAATATGGACAATATTTCCTGGAGACAGCTGATCACCAGAAAGCCTAATAAGTGCTTTATAGGTGACAACTTTGAATCTGTGCTTATATTCTGTTCCTGGTGAGAGAAGGAGCAGAGTGCATTGATGTCTGACTGTTTCTGGCTGGACAGTGAGTATCTGTGCTTAACGTTCCGGATTTGTTTCAGTGCTATTCAAAGCATATACCAGGAAAAGGCTACAACAAGTCTACAGACCCTTTGCATCATCTAGGACAAGACTGTGGATCACCAAACAGGGTGTGGCTGCTTCTCATTCTTGGAACTGGTGCTAAAGTTTTGCTTCTGGTGAGAGAAGAAGCAAATGAGTATTGTATCCCAGCAGAATGAAGGTGTGGTGAGACCAGCATTAGTAGTAGCCAGACAGTAGCCATTCATGCGACTCCCCTCATTTTATTATTCTTGACAAGCTAACTCTTTGTTTTCAATAAGTATTGCTTGATTTCTTTCTAACTTCAGAATATCTACCTAAATACTTCATCTTTAAATTTTCAGAATCTAGTTTCCCCTTAAATGTTTGGCAGTGCTCTGTACAGACTCAGACACCTTGACTGACATTTTTCCTGTAAAAGCACAATTTAAATTTCTCCAATACCTAGTTGTACACAGGTCAACAAGTTTGCAGTGACAAGCACTGTCCCCATAGTTGCAAAACAGATACTCCTGACATTAATTGATATTTTCAATCCAGCTCTCTAACCAATAAAAAAGGGGCTGTTGCCATGGATCTGAACTTTCCCACTGTTTCCCTTACCAGCTTGGTGAATATGGCATCTTGAGGCAATGCAGAAATTGACTCATGTTTACTGATAACCAGTTAATTCTCAAACAAACTGATATGCCATGTGAGAGATGCATTTACACAATGTCACTGGAGGCAAAGCTCTCACATAAAAGTACACCTAATGTCAATAAGGTTGTCAATAGTACACACATTGCACCTATCACACACAATTCAAAGCAGACATATCGACCCACATATGCTGAGGCACTTAAATGTAGCCACTGTAATCCACACAGACCTCCTAGATGAAGCACACATACACATAACAAATATGCTCAGCAGCCACAAATACACTCTTTCAAAACTACATCCCCATCAACACATAATGCTACATCTCATGGAGCCACTATCTCTAAGCCCATAAGGCAAGCTACCACACAATCCATTCTAGTCATTGGAGGCTCCACCGTGAGACACACTGATGTCCCCTTCATCAGGCTGAGTAAGGAGAAAGTCACAGTCAGTTGCTTATCAGGGGCTAGGTTCCACCACATTACGCATGCACTCAGGTCGTTGGACCACAAGTACCAATATGACTTAGTTATAGTCCATGTGGGAGTAAATGACCTGAGAGATACCTCGATAGACTATATAAAGAGAGACATTGTGGTGTTCTCGGAATATGTGTCACAAGCTGGTATGAGCCTAGCATTGAGCAACATTTTACCTTCTCCAAGGATGATGCCACAATACAAACAAAATATGATTGACTTTAATAATTGGCTTAGTTTCTGGTGTCATTCTAAGGGGATACAATATTTGTCAGCATGGAAGGAGATGGTCAACAGACCACACTGCTTTGCCAGGGATGGTCTGCACCTCATCCCTCTATGCTTTCAACTATTAGCTAAAACATTGTCTTTCCCCATAGTGCCTTATCTTGGCAATGCCAAACTGAAAGTACTTCCAACATAGCAAATCAAAACCAAGAAAATCTAAAGGTATTACTGCTCAATGCTAGGAGTCTAAACAAAAAATTCCACTCCCTAGAAGCTCGCTTCATCCTAGAGAATGATGATATCTGTACAGAGACATCATTTAAAGCAGCAGAGAGCACACCAACAGTACAAGGTTATAATGCCTTCCACACATTTAGACCAGCAAATTCCCAGGTAGGGGATAAAGGTGGAGATGTCTCTGTTTACATCAAAAATAAATATACTTCAAGGCTGATCAAACAGGACAATGCACTTGAGCTGCTCTATGTTCAAATCACCATTGGCAAAATCCAATACCACTTCCTTGCAAGTAATAGGTCCCCTTCTATAACCCAGGAAACCTATAACATGTATTTAAACTTATTAGAAACACTAACCATCCATCCAAATACCATATTCATGGGTGACTTTAATTGCCCCGCTATTAACTAGGAATCCTTTACACCAAACATACATGCACAGAGATTCCTGGATTTTGTAAACACAAACTCCCTGGACCGGATAGTCAATATACCTACCAGGGGTGCAACCATGCTGGATCTGGTCTTAACTAATATGGGAGAGTGCTGCACACCCCCTTTTGTAATGTCTTCCCTGCTAAGGTCAGACCACAAAATGGTCTCCTTTGAAGTAAAAATAAAATCTGGACCCCCACCTAAAACTGGAATATTCAGGATCTAGTCTAAGGCTAATTTCTTGCTATTAAGTGATATCCTGGCAACATTTCAAGATACATAAACCCGGGGAACACAGCTGCCTATGCAGGACTGTTCACAGAAACCATGTACAAGCATGTTAATAGCTGCATAAAGGCAGCTGTACCCACCAGGAAGAAGTACAGAACAAACTCAAAAAACAAGCCACCCTGGTGGAATCCCAAAATCAATAGGATGTATAACAGCAGGAAGAAAATCATGGCAAAAAATAAAGAGGCACAACACCCAGCAAGATAAAAGCACACTCATCAAACTAAACAAACAACTCAGCGGATAAATAAAGGCTACCATAGCCAACTTTGAGGTAAGTTTGGCCTACCGACCAGGCCAAGGACAACCACAAAGCATTCTTTAGCTATGCCTGCAACCTCAAAGGCAGTAAACAATTCCGTGCAGAGCTCATTGTATATGGAGCCACCTATACTGAGCCAGAAGATATAGCATACCTGGCTGATAAATTTAGCTCCAACTTTACTCCTCAGGAAATGCCATCAAATATAACTCCCCCTACTACCACTAGGGAACAAGTTCTTAATGCTCTCTCTAATACCAAGAACACTGCATCAATGAGCCCAGACAATATCCCAGGATGCCTTCGAAACAGCATGAAATATGACCTATCAGGGTCTCTGGAATTACTCACAAACCACAAAAACTACAGATCAAGTGATTCAAAACTGTTTATTACTTCTCTCAGTAACTCAAAACTGTTTATTATTTCTCTCAGTACCTCAAAACTGTTTATTACTTCTCTCAGTACCTCAGCTCTACAGCATTTTCAGAGTATAAAAACAAGCAGCAAAAGAACACCCTTATAAAGCAACAACAATTATAAAATCATTAAACAAGTACATAATTAAATAATTAAATAGACCAATAATCAAGTAAATAATTCCATTTACACAATTAAATAAAAACTTTGCAATTGCATTCTAAAGTGAGACCTCTGGGAATCAGTGTATCATATTTAAGTAGAGAAATCCTTACTTAAAGGACTAGATGTGGTCACAAAGGACATGGTGGTGCAGTGGTTAGCTTTGTCACCTCACAGCAAGAGGTTCTCTGGTTCGATCCTTGGCTGGGGGTGCCTTCTGTGCAGAGTCTGCATGTCCTCCCTGTGGTTGCATGGCTTTCCTCTGGGTTCTCCAGTTTCCTCCCACATCCTCAAGACATGCTGCAGGTGGATTGGACACTGTAAATTGGCTCTAGGTGTGAGTGTGTGTGCCTTCCGTGGAAGGTTGGGCGCTGGGCTGGCAACTTGACACTGTAAAACTCCACTGCCAATCATGAGCAGACAGGTGATCCGCTGTGGTGACCCCTAACTGGGAAAAGCTGCAAGAAGAAGAGCTCTACCCCTGACCATATAGTTGCCACATTTTTTTAATAAAAATTCTTATTAGATTTATTAATAAAACTAATCACATTGTTATTTACACTTTACACATCATATTCTCTCTTCACAAACATATCTATTGTATTCTGCAATTCCTCTTAAATTCTGCATCATCATTACATAGACATTGCAACCTCAAAAACTCACCATGAGAAAGGGCTGCTAAAGTGTGTGGTGGGTGGCAACTACAACCATTTAAGTACTGGTTACCATCATCAAATTTCCTAGTAAAACCAATAGCGCTGACCCAGAAAGCCAACACAGCTCATAAACAAAAACTTCCAGTTGTGGTTAAATCCAAGGCACACACTACGACCATAAAAACAAGCATACTTTATTGAAAATTAAGCGCTTTCATCCCTATTACATAAGGGACTTCTTCAGAACAAAAAAAAATCTAAACAGCCCATTGCTTATAATCACATGACCCACTATTAACCATTTGTTCCATGTCATCTTCTGTGACATAATCATTTTTTTCAGGCATGTTATGTACTATACCTCTGTGTTACCTCTAATATCTGTTAGGTTTGAGTACATCTATTTGTGTAATAAGCAGCCAGTTTGTTGCTTTGCTGCAGTATTGCTCCTTGGCACTGTGCTTGGTTGTTTTCTGCATTCATGATTAGAGGTTCTATTCTGTCCTCCACTAATTTTCTCCATCATTTTATTGCCTGCATTTGCTCATCCATGCTGTTGTTTGGCTTATATTTGCACTGCTGACAGACTTCCATATGCACTGTGTACTGTGATCCTTATTTCTTACCCTACAACATGCACCTGCCATCAATCAGACACATTCAGATAGGACTGTCACACAGTTTACAACATGTCAGAATGTCATAATGCATAGGTACATATGTATTTCTGCATTACACCATGGCAGGTATGTATCCCTACCTTGTTTGTCAGTTTTCCATTGCCCATGTTGTAGAGTGCACCTTATCTTTCCTTTATGCTTATTTCCAACCTTTGTTTATCACGTATTGTGATATTTGTTACAGGGTTATACCTGTTGGTTTGATATTTGTTACAGGGTTATACCTGTTGGTTTGCCCTCCTCCTCTTCCCCTGTCTTTTCCTTTCCTTCTATACTTCAGACCTCTTACATATCCCTCTTCTTCACCCATAGCCCACACCTTCTTTTCTATCTTTGGGTGAGTGCATTACTTGTGTTCCCCAAACATGTCCTTCATCCATTGTTACCTACTGTTAGCCCTGGTGAAGTGGCTGTGATTGCCCTTCACTTTTATTAATTTGTTTATCAGATGTTGTATGGATTCCATCGGATTCCAATTTTTCAGCTAAATGGATTTTATTTGTACATGACTTGAGACACACATTATACGTAGACCTAGTGGACGGATTGCTACAGATATGTATTCCTTTAAATTTTCTACAGCTTGCATTGGGCTTGTATGAATTCTTTAGCTTTGGTACTATGCATCATGATTTATGATGCACTTTTCTTGAATTATAGGTTTGCTATGACTGCAAGACAGTGCACATATACTGCTGGGCAATTCTGTTTTGCTCTGAGATATTTTAAGTTCACTGAGGCATATTTGCATACTACAGGCTTATCTGAAACTTTTGTATACTTATCAATGAGATGCACTGGATTCCACAAAAGTTACAGAATTCGGAACTTTATGTAAATACTTCCAGGCAAAGATTTTCTATGCAGTATTACTTATTGTTCATAGGTTCATAGGTTCATAGGTTCATACTAGGCTATCTGCCCTAGGGCATTTATAAGCCTAGCCAGAGTGTGTGTGGCTTTCACCACCCCTTAGGATGAGAATACTATACCCATTAGTTTGCTGTGCCTCTGTCCAGCAGTGATACAGAGATGATTCCCGGGGTAAACCTACGATCTCCCATCCACTCGTCAAGATTTCTCTTGAACAGAGTCAGTGAGGGGCTCTGCCTCACATGGACTGGGATTCTGTTCCATAGTGTAGGGAGTCTCTGGGTGATGAATCTGTCCCTCCAGCATGTCCTATTTATATCCGTGTTGAGGTTTAAGTCTCTTGCTCTCGTGGCTCTGGTGGATTTGGATTTTTTGAGGTGGAGCATGTCCATTAATTCTGGGTTGGACATGGCCTTGTATGTCAGGCACAGATCACCTCTGAGCAGATGGTTTGCGACTGAATAGAGCTGGAGTTTCTTCAGTCGGTCATCGTATGACATATGTTTGAGCCCCTTTATCCTTTTGGTGAGGAACTTTTGGGGTCTTTCCAACTGCTGCAGGTGTCGGGTAAGGTACATTCCGAATGGGGCGTTGTACTCAATCATTGGTCTGATAAGTGAAGAGTACAGGGGTACAATGACCTCTCCTGATCTGGATGTGAATCCCTTCATGATCAGGTGGGCAATGTAGAAGGTCTTCCTAACCACTTTGACAATGTGAGTGTCAAAAGAGAGGTTACTGTCAACTTGGGTCCCCAGGTCCCTGATAACTTCTTCCGTGTTTAATGGATTACCACCTATGTGGTAATTAGGGGTTACCTTGTTTTTCCCAAAGGGTATGACTATACATTTTTTGGCATTTAGTTTAAGGCCATGGCTCTGGCACCAGTTATCCATTTCTATGAGACCTTTCTGGAGGATGTCTGTGTCTGATGGAGTGTCAATTATGGTGCCCAGTTTGCAGTCATCTGCAAATTTTGTCAGCCACAATCCCCCTATGTTTGCCTGCACTTCAGAAAAATAAATGCCGAACAAGAGGGGGCCCAGGACTGAGCCCTGTGGGACACCACTCGTGACCGGCTTAGAGTCTGACATGGCACCAGCGACTCTAACCCTGTGTGTTCTGTCCTTGAGCCAGTTTGCAACCCATCTTGTGACATATGGGTTTACATCTAAGCTGGTGAGCTTTTCTATGATGCCCGAGTGGGGTATTGTGTCGAATGCTTTTGCTAGGTCAAGGTAGGCTGTGTGAACTGCCTTACCCTCATCAATGGCCTTAGTGACTGTTTCGAAAAAGTCGACCAAGTTCAAGAGGCAGGATCTGCCCTTGACAAAGCCAAATTGGGTAGGATCCAGTGTCTGTAGGTCCCCAATGTCTTTATTTATGAGTTCCATTATGATCCTCTCCATAGCTTTGCAGACAAGGTTTGTCAAGCTTATGGGGCAGTAATTTCCAGGGTCCGTAGAAGCACCGCCTTTGTGGAGTGGGACCACAGTTGCCGTACGCCATTCTTTGGGTACGTATCCTGTAGTAAGGCTAAGATTAAACAGCAGCCTTATGTGTGGGTTTAGTTCCTCATTGAGTTTGTGTAGTTAACTCAGATGATCTTAAAATTAGTTCCTTGTTGAAATCGTTATCAGTATTTACTAGATTACATTGATTATTTTGCACTCTAATTCAGAAATCAATTTCTATAATTTGTATAAGGACAATTGAACTTCCCCATTATCATTGATAATAAGGGAATAATATTTCTATAAATTAGGATTTTTGCATTGTCTCTAGAATTGTCATAAAATTCATGTTTTTTCTTCAAATGACTTAATGTTATAAATGAAATTCCACTTGGTTTTGTTTAAAATAAAGGGGCGGATTCTAAAAGAAAGTTGTAGACAGCATAACATGCCAAAGGAAGGCTTCATTGCACATATAGCAGACACTATTCCATAACGTACTCTTAAGGAAGTCACAGAAATTATTTATTCAGTGTAGGATAATTACAGAATCCACACGTCCACCAGATTCCAAAACACAGTGAACACACCCAATACAACTTAAATGTGACAAAGTGCTTTGATGATTTTGTGAAAGCATTCGGTGGAGGCCACATTTATTACCACAATAAAAAGCAATTTCAGTTGGAATCCTGCAGAATTTACATCAATTAACAAACATGAGCACACACACACACACACACACACACACACACACACACACACACACACACACACACACACACACACACACACACGTACAAAAAAAATGTAACTAGTATGTAATGCATTAAAGCAGGCTAGGGTACTGATAGCCATAGAAGAAGATCTGGCAATACATCTTAGAAGGCAGCCAACTAGATGCCGAACAAGGTTACATCTATGACAGATCTCTGATCAAGAAATAATTGACAGGCATTGATTAGACACAGATGAGGTGCAGGCTGTAACGTGTGCCTCACACATACATATATGTATGTACCTTGTGAGGTAACCCCATACCTGTCAAAAGCAAAGCATGTTGGAGCCTAGGAATACTGGCATCAGAGACATAGCAATAGCATATGGGAGATTTTGAACCATGAAATGCTTGCTGCGGTGCCCAAACCAAACAATTTCCAGATAGACTCCAACAAGAAACAGTCGAACAAAAATAATAATTTATTAATAAAGTTGAGTACTTTCATTCCAAATTGGAAACTAGATAAAAACATAAACAGTAAATTAAATATTTACATTTTAAAAAGCCTTCCTTAATACTCACATGACTAAATTCAACCAATCATACAATTCCAGCCCCTTAAATCACTTAATTATTAACATATAATACATAAAAATACTAAACATATCTAAATTTACAACCTAAAATTCCAAAATGAATGAACATGTTCCATTAATAGTATTTTAAAATTAAAACACTATGAAGTGTAATTTTTGGCATTCTAGTATGTAAATATAGATATTCTTGAGCAAGTGTTTGGTGTACTGAAATCCAGATTTAGATGTCCATCCAGGGGTGCACTCCAATACACACCTGAAAAGGCAGCAACGATGATTACTGTCTGTGACATGATATGCAACATGTTAAGTGCAACATGTTAAGAGTGAAACATGGCGGCTTGCCAGCAGCAGATTTGGTTAGTCTCCACTAAGAACCCCAGATGCCTAAAGATTACATTCCACAGCTATCAGAGGAAGATCAGGAGGATACAGGGGGAGAAGAAATCAGCATGAGTGTTGAAGGATGTGGATAAAAGTACTAGCTCAGGCAACATGGCAGTGTCTGACACACACCCTGAGTCATGACTTGTCACAGGTACACACGTACTCAGAGTAAACATTGATGTTCATGTCTTTCCCCAAAACAGCTGCATGGTTTACAACTAATTTAAATGACCCATCGGTTTTACACAGTGAACATCATATATAACCTAATGTTAAGGTATAGCGCTATGAACACATACAAAACACTGAGAGGGAATTGCAATCCAGGAAGACCGTCTGCAAGGTACATCAGCAAAGAGAAATACAGTCATATGTATGGGATGCAGGAGGTGGGCACAACAGAGGTAGTTATTGGAAAGACAGGATATCTTCATACAGAGTAATACCATAGAACATTACCCATCCAGTAGGCACACTGACAAGAAATCAAGGTCTATGACATGAATGGGAATGCATCATCATATATGTACACAAAAGCACTGGCTGTACAATAACAATGCTGCCTCACCTACACATGATACTGTCTCGCTGTGGGTCATTTCCATATAATATATGTGAAGACTTGCAGAGCAGCAATGACACTGACCACACAGCATACCTGCAACTTACATCCATGTATCTGATACAGTAACATATGTATATATGTATATATACGTCTATGTACAGACTCAGCCAGATATGGGAAGGCACAAATGGAAAATGCAAGTAAGCATGGTGAAAATGGAAAACATTATTCAGAAAGGCATTTATTTGTGGAGTTAGATATGTGCAGGACCATATTAAATGTCATATGTGACACAAGTATGTATACAGAGGCATAGATGTGTATGTTTGCATGGCAGACATTTAGACTGTAAGGAAAACAGCAATCACATCTTTTCACTAAGAATCATGCAAACATTAAAGTATGACATCACATAATGCATTGTTGTTGTGCTCAGTATCATCACTTACAGATGTCAATGGCAATCAGTTAATATATACCTACAAATGACTCTAGCCACATATGTCATAAAAGTATAAGAAAATTCTGTGGCATTAAACATGTAAACAACCACAGACATGTTACAGTATCAGTGGTCAGCACAGTGTTTTTTATTTTATTTATTTAACATTTGTTTACCAGGGAGATCCAACTGGGATAGAGCCCATTTTCAGTAGATGACCAGGGAGAAATGCCCCAGATGCATGTCTTTGGAATGTGGGAGGAGACCAGAGTACCCGGAGGAAACCCACACAGATGCAGGGAGGATAGCCAGGAGAAGGTATGCCAGATGAGAATTAAACCAGAGAACCTGTTGCTGTGAAGTGACAATGCTAACCACTGTACCACTTTGCCCCCACAGGGTCAGAATGACACAAGAGGACACACACACTGGATCAGCTATTGATGTTACAATAATGCAGTCAATGGCACCCAAAAGAATTGCTCACACTGTGCTGCTGGTTGTCCCTCCCATATCTGGAAACACTTTGCACATGTTGCCCAGCGGAGAAGCTGGATGTAGTGACACTTGCATGTGCATTGTGGGATGTAACATGACTGAAATGTGACTGTCTGTACTTACCTGCTGGGCTCACAGTGGAGTGGCTATCAGCAGATGTGTGTGAAGGCTTCAATAGAGACATAGATGTCCAATAGCCAAGTGTTTGTTTAATATGAGGGTGGTCGGCTTCTGGACATTGGAGGCACTTTGCTTAGTGCAGCTAGGGTATGACATACCATGCAGCCAATGCAGCCATGATCTCACCATGTCTGCATTCCTGACCTTCATGTACTACACAAACATTTGCATGGGCAAGAACATGAAGGTCAGCTCCATGACATCACTGGGAAAGTTCATTCACTTGTAATAGCAGGAAGACACCTTCAGATACATGTCCATGCACAGCAACGCTCTCATGTCTCCTGTAATGGGCAATAACTCTCGGTTGCATGGAAGAGTCACGCTCATCATCTGAATCTGCATGGGGCAATGGCTCATGGACATCATCCTATCTGGAAGCTGCTAACACCATGTCATGATAAAGTCCAGCCACATTACCCTCAATATCTGAGGCTACAGCATGATCCACATGGCTGTCCCCTTTAGGGCTGGATGTACAGTTATGTCAATTAGCTTAACAGGTTAGGCAATAAACCACAGAAATTAATAATTTCTTATGTTTGGGTTCAAAGCCCACTGAAGATCATTTAATAAATATTGCTGTTTATGTAGTTGATATTGAATCTAAGCAATTTAAATCCTCTAATTTCTTGCTAATTATGCAATACAGCTTTTCTAAATATATCGAATGGCCATATTTCACTCATGACAATAGTGCTTAGACCTTGGATGACTACACATTTCTCCAAGCATCGCACAATATGCACAGTTTATATCTCTATGCATGAATGCTGAGTAATACAGGCATACATCATTAGTCTGTACCTTATAAAATAATTAAACACAGAGACATACTACTGCTATACATTGGAATACACCATATTGCCATAGAAATAATGTTGTATGTTAGAAGGCACTGTGCTGTCTGTTTGCTCAAACTGTCATGCTCTGGGTTACTGTGAATGTCTAAGGGATACATCTGTATTCAGTTTCTGTTATGGAGTATTTGTATTTCATTTGATACTTGTGTATTGGAACATAAATGTAAGGCAATTGCTAGTTCAGTTATGCAGTACACCTTTTTACATATCTAGTAATTACATGGTGCATTAATGCCTATAGCACTTAGGCCTCAGATGACTAGGTGTTTTCCCATTATCCTGTACATTCTGCAAACACCCCTCAGTAATCCTGTATGATAGGGTGACTTTTCCATCACATAGCTTAACCCATTAAACAATAGTCCAATTTGAGTGCCTCAGAGAGACATATAAATTCAAATCATTTATTTTATTTCTATATTTCAATAAAGACTAATTAAGAACAGATATCATGGATGCTAGCGTGTTCAGTTATGCAATATAGCTGCTTTATGCATCAGGTATCCAGGAGGTGCATTAAGACCTATAGCACTTAACTCACAGATAACTACAAATATCTCCATTATCCACAAAGTCTGTGGAAACTTTCCAGTTCTGTCACTACGGTTGCACATGTATCGCATTGCCAGTACACACACACACACACACACACATATATATATATATATATATATATATATATATATATATATATATATATACATATATATATATATATATATGTGTGTGTGTGTGCGTGTATCTTAGCTGTACATCCCTGTTGGCACAATATATTTACTTGTATTTTAACTTTGAATGACACCTATGTAAATGAATGATGTATGATGCAACAGTGATGTACATATTTTTCTGTCTATATATGCCTGTCAAGTGCATACACAGATTCGATTGCACTGCCTGAGACTGTGAACTCTCCAATGTTACAGGTTTTCTTTGTGCTATGACCAATGTGATGACATTCAGCACTTTAGCATTACAGGTCCATGTCTGTGAATCTCCCCTGCTTAGTCATACATTTCTATAATTTAAGCTACATAAATTCTTGCATTCACAACCAGGGTAAATTACCTAGGCAGGTAGGTATCAGGGATGACGTGCAAGCTTAGCTGAGAGTTATAGGCTTGAATCTGTGTTCCTCCAGTTTGTATATGTTACTCCTCTTGTCTGAAGTGTTGACAGTGACAAAACAATGATTGAATGTGCAAAATGAAAACTTGTATGTTGTGTCAAAGCTCTAGAACATGTGATACTCAGTGTTCTTTACTGTTAATCCTTAAATTCTAAATGATATACAAGCAGCTAGGGGTTGTGTATGGATAGATACAATCAACTGGCAAGAGCCTTTGCATGCCAGTAAAATTTTTTTCTCCTTTTTACAGGTGACAAGGACAGAGCCAGAAATCATGCATTGTGCATCCAGTGAATGCATAGGTTGGAGGATCAGCAGAGGGAGAGAGGTGTGTGTACTAATTGTAAATGTTAATTTCCCCAGGAACAATCATACCCTTCTTAAATAACCACTTTTGCTTGCAGAATCAGGCAGACTGATATTAATGCAATATTACCCATAATGCACCTGCAAGGTAACTGCAATAGCGTCGCCACCCCCCCCCCCATTTTTTTTCCGGAGTGCCCGGAAATCAGTAGGGCACTCCGGTTCTCCGGTTCTTGCTGTCGGAGTCCGGAAATAGCAACGTCAGGCTCGTCAGCGTGTATTAAAAAAAAAAAAAAAAAACATTCCCGTCTTGGACTCTCGTTGATTGGCTGCTTACTGCAGACGAGGCTCGTGCAGCAAGCAGCCAATCAACACGTAGAGTTACTAGTCAAAGCCCTGCAAACCCGCGAAAATTTATGCATATAAAGCAGCGCTTCAGCTTCAGTTTTTACCTTTTACTTCTGTACTGTAAAAGGGTGCTTTAAGATCTGAAATTCTTGCTTGGATGTCTTCAGTGGATTGCCTGCTGCCTGGAAGTCCTGCCTGCTGCCTGGAAGCCCTGCTTGGAAGCCCTGCCTGCTGCCTGGAAGCCCTGCTGCCTGGAAGCCCTGCTGCCTGGAAGGATTGCCTTAGCCCTGCTGCTTGCCTTGCTTGCTGGAGTCTCGCCTTGGCTGGAGGAGAAGTGCTGTGAACTGGGTGGTGGTGTGTTCCCCTGCTTGCTGGCCCTTTATCTGCCTGTTCTCTTCTGCTGCTGAGAGCTTGTTTTAGTAGCCCTGCTGCTGATTTTTCTGGAGGTAAGTGGAATTTTTTTAATGGATTAATTCTTTGGAATTAAGGTAGATTTTCAAAGATTAGTGTGACAAGGGGAATGAAATATTGCCAGCACAGCTACTAGTGAATTTTTTAAATATTAAATTTATATTAATTCACTAGCTGTGCTGGCACTATCTCATTCATTGATGGTGGCAAGATGTGTGTAACTATCTAGATGTTCAACATGTGGTGATTATTAACTAGAACAGTTTCTAATCTGGTTTTGGACTTGGTTGCAGTGAATATATAATGACTTCATGATTTGTATAAGATGCTTGGACTGTAGATCTGTCTTTCTAGTCTGTCATCACCGTGATGTTTACCTTGACCTGTGTTTCTTCCTAGGGTGTCTTTCTAGGGTGTACAGTCTTCATATTATAGTGAGGCTTAAATGTAGCTTTTTTGTCTAGTTTCTCATCACAACTGTTTACCTTTTATCTGTGTTTTCTAGGGTATACCGTCTATACCAAAGCTTAGCTCATTTGATGTTACAGTGAATATATGATTACATGATTTGTATAGGATGCTTGGACTGTAGAACTTTCTTTTCTAGTCTATCATCCCCTTGATGTTTACCTTGACCTGTGTTTCTTCCTAGGGTGTCTTTCTAGGGTGTACAGTCTTCGTAGTATAGTGAGGCTTAAATGTAGCTTTTTTGTCTAGTTTGTCATCACAACTGTTTACCTTTTATCTGTGTTTTCTAGGGTATACCGTCTATACCAAAGCTTAGCTCATTTGATGTTACAGTGAATATATGATTACATGATTTGTATAGGATGCTTGGACTGTAGAACTGTCTTTTCTAGTCTATCATCACCGTGATGTTTACCTTGACCTGTGTTTCTTCCTAGGTGTCTTGGGTATATAGCAAGGCTTAATGTAGTTGCTTTTCTTTGGGACTGTCAATGTGAAATATCTCATGTGGTTTTGAGCTTGTTACAGTGAATATACACAGGATATTTTCTAATGTTTTGTTGTGTAGATATTTAAGTTTTGAGACGACTTAAATATTTACTTTAAACAGTTGCTTTTCTTTTACTATTGTGTGTGGTGAACCCTTAATGTACTGCTTTGAATGAACTGGTGTTTTTAATATCTAATTGTATTTCCATTTTAGTACTACCTGTGATATGAGACTTGGGCTTAGTTTTCCCATGCTTGTGTGTGATGTACTGTTGTATGTAGTGAACCTTTTGAAGTATTGCTAAATAAAGTTTTTTTTAGTTACTTTTGACTCGTTGCACATTTTTCTACTTATTGGTAACTGTATGTGATATTAAAGACTTATGCTGAAGGGTGCTAGAGTAAAGGGGTGTGGCTATTAAAAGGAATGGGTGTGGCTTGATTGTGCATGGGGTGGGGCTTGTTTGTCAGGAAATGGCACAGTAGAAAGGTGGCAACCCTAAACTGCAATGATCATTGATTTAATGTGAATAACATTATAGAAAAAAGGCAAACCAGTCTTCCACAAATGCAAATTATGTAATGTGGAACAAAGCTTTTAGACAAAACAGTCCATCAGTGTTTCAATAACATTATAGACACATTGCAAAATTCTATTTTTGAGTTATAAATAAGGTATGTTTGAGAAAATAATAATATTATTTTAAGCACAATCTCAATGACAGGCACATCTCTTGTCAATGTGTTTTTAGCTAAATTGTTTCATATATCAATTATCTGTTTCTGAAGAGTGAATGATGGGAAACTTATATCCAGTAGTAGTACTCCCTGATAGTTATGTTGTGTATAGCTTGCTTGTTCTATTACTGAACGGGTGGCTACTGTTTCAATGTTTGTTATGAGGTTGGCAGATAATTTCTGGCATGTACTTTATTTCAGCATGTAAGTCACATCTCCAGTAAACAGTGATGAATTGTTTAACATAGCATTAACACACTTTTTTCTATAATTGTTGTGGTCAAAACCAATCCTGTTGTTATTTCACATCAGTTTATTTAATATCCACTGATCAGCATTATAACATTTTAGTTGATCAGTTACACAAATAAGAATAATTACAGATGCAGATAGTGACACGTATACATGCCTGAATGAGGGACACTGCTGTGAAATAAATTCATTGGTAGATATCACATGCTATAACTGGGTATATGACTGTCAAGTTTTTCTTAGGAGTTTTACTGCAGCCACTAGCTATGTAGAATCGCTCATCTCATTTGCATATAGCTATTGATATTTCTACTTTGTGTTCATCATACTATCTATTGTAAGAAACATTTGTTGTTCATGGGATGTCAAAATTACACCTTGGTTGCACATAGACTTCAGTCACACTTGAATGTATCTCCGCAATGGACACCTCAACTCAGTTGTGTCAGGCTCACATACAAATAATGGACCATAGAAAGTATGTTTTATTGACAGACTGTCTAAATAACTCTGTTGTAAAGCATCAGTTATAAGACCAGCAAGATGATGGAATGGACTTTGATGACGGACCTAGACCTGCATGTGCTATCATTCCTGCTGCTCATCGTTGGACACATCCAGCAACATAATAGGACAGAATGGAGGTGGTGATGGACATCTTTCAGATGCTGTTGAGGAACCTGATGAGGAACTTTCATCAGGAAATAGAGCAGCCATGTGTGACTTCTTTCAGGAGCTCACTAGGAAGATTATTCATAATGTTTGATCCAATTAGAGTGGGCCCTCTGGAGATATCATGTCATAGGTGACATTGGGTTACACAAGACATATGACACCCATTAATGCAGTAAATGTGCATTAAGCAATTCCATTATCATGATGTGCTGTACGTAATCTATACATCGCAGGTGCGTAAGGCCATAAGGGCAGGTGTGCTCTGTGGTATGTGTGTGTGTGTGTGTGTGTGTGTGTGTGTGTGTGTGTGTGTGTGTGTGTGTGTGTGTGTGTGTGTGTACTTCTGTCCATACAGGGCCCCATAATATTATGTCCAATACACTGTGAACCTGTATGTGACAAGTCAGACTGTTGCAGTTACCAGGATGCAAGTGAGACAAAACTGTTCTGTTTATGTTGTCCCACTGTATACATAGGTGGGATGACAGCAACTCAATGAATCTATTTTCACATATTTCTTACATAATACAGTGGGATGACTCCATTTTTTTATTTACATGTTATCCATGTGTATGCATTGCACCCATTTCACTCTTAGTTGTTGCTGTCTTGTGGCTGCTCAACAATATGACCAGTCCTTGCCCCTGTGATTCATGTAACAATGTGTTGTCATGCTGTCACATTGGCAAAATAAATTTGTGTGTGGCTTGTTTGTGCCATGTTGTACCACATTTTAGTGAATGCACTTCATGGGCATTTATCCTCCACATAATGCATAGACACCTATTTTTTTTCCATTACTGTATATACAATGGATGAGATATTTAGCATAATTGATGTATGCATTTTTCTGATTCTAAGTTATAGCATGCATGGGCGCTTCAGCATAGATGCCCATATTTAGGCATTTGGTGTAGATATAGCTGATTTACATACATGTACATGTCTATGAAAGTAGTATGATTGAGACACAAATGCAGTTGTACATTGGAAATGTGCACATTCAGTTCTTCCATTGTCAAGTGCATGAGTTTCCTTTGCTCAGTCATACACATGGACATTGCTAGATATACATCATTAAGGGAGTTTGTTGTCCCTGTGCTTTTACTTTGTCATTACAGTTTATATGTGCATGAGATAAGGAATATTATACTGTGTACCTATGCATTTTGCTGTTTATTTATTGGACATTACTGTGTCTGTTAAATATGTATACAAACACATTAAGAGCCATCAGCTATGCTGTCTACTCATGTGGCCTACATTAGGCATCTACTTCAACATAGCTTGGGTGGACTTCCATGCATCTCTATGTGGTGAACATATGCACGTGCAATGTGTCCCTTTATATACAATTCTCCAGTTTTATTATGTGCCTATTTCATTTGCTTGCAGTTTCTTAGTATTGTGGACCTTTGTTGTCCACCTCCCTTCCCCATTTTATCTTTGTCAAAATACACATCATACATTTAATATCCTCCACACTAGCATCGTTGTCATGTAGTTTTACTGTTAAAATAATACCTTGTTCAACAATTTTGCCATTAAACACTTGCAAGTCATATGCAGGCATGATCATTTTTCCTGTTCTACTTGTCTTTTGAGTACTGAACATGACTTGTTTGACCTCTTTCTTAGGCACATACTGACATTATGTACACCTTAATCACCGATTATTATTCCATGTCATTGCTGTGTGTACATGCAGTGACTTTGCTTTCTGATTGGATTATGTTCATCCAATGCAGGTCACATACATATGACACATCTTTGTTGTCCCTGACATAACATATGCCTTTCACATCTCTTTCACATAGTCCATTTCATATGTATTTAGATTGTGTACATGTAGTCACATACTTAGCATGCTACAATGCATTTGTTTGGCGTTGTGCTTGTCTGTTTACATTTCACATGCATGGTTGGAGGTTCTTGTCTATCCTCCTCTTGTCTTCTCCTGCATTTATCTAGTTGGATTTGCTCATCCATGCTGTAGCTTGGATTATACTTGCACTTGCACTGACAGACTTTATCAGATTCAGTATCCACTATGGACTGCAATCACCAATTAGTTCACTACAACCCACTACTACCAGCAGTTAAACTGTTCCAGGTTTGACTCTAACATAGTTCAGAACATCTCAGCACTACCTCAGGCAGAGGCACAACTATATCTCTGCTTTGCACCATGACTGGCATTCATCCCTGCCCTACTTGTCTTTTTCTCTCTCCCATCATCAGACAGACTGTATGCTGTCTGTGTAATTTACCGCACTTTAATTGTTTGTAACCACTTTCAGTAATGTAGTGTGATTTTTTTTATATATTTATCCCTGCTGTTTTCCCTCCTCCTCCTCTTTCCCTGTCTTTTCCATTCCTTTTATTCTCCCCCCCCAAAAGTGTGGGGGGCTAATCTTAAAATACCCCCCCTCCCGACTATTCCTCAGACTTTCTTATCTTGGCATACCTCTTGTGTATCCCTCTTCTTCACCCTTACCCCACATCTGCTTTTCTATTTCCCTGGGTGTGTGTGTTACTTGTATTCCTCACATGGGTCCCATACTCCTTGCTAGCTACTGTTGGCTATGATAAAGTGGCCATGATTGCCCTTTGCCTTAATTATTTTTTATGCGGAAATATGGGAATTTGAGGATTTTGTTAGATTCCATATATTGTAATGATTATGTACAACATATTATTTGCAAATATCATTCAATTGACTATTGTTGCATGACATCTGTAGGTGTTTGAAAATATTTTTCAAGTGGTGGATGGGCTGTGAAAGATGTGTCATCCTTTATTGGTTTCATGTCATTTGCATTGAGGCTGTATTATTTAAATTGAAGGACACTGATAATGCACAGCCCAGTTTATGAAGTACTTGTCTGGGCATATACAGCTTTGCCATGTATGATTGTGAGCCCACCATCCTTGCTGAATATATTTGTTTTGCTCCGAGTTATTCTATGTACACTAAGGCATATTAGCATGTTACTTGTTTATCTGCAACTTTTGCACGGAACTCTCTTCAATGCACCTGATTCCACTAACGTTTTGGAATCCAGACCAAAGTTAGATATTATTTTGTCTACTTATATTATATTAGTTTTTCAAGTATTGTGACCAATATTAAACTATAATTTTTGATGCATCATTTTGCTTAGTATACGGGAATAAAAAAAAGTCATGTGTATAAGTAATAGGGGGTATAGAGAAGGACCATTTTAAACATGAATTTTTATAAACTATTCCCCGGATTCATGAAGCTCAGCGCAAGGCCGGCGCAAGGCTTGTGCCGGCCGTGTGGTGTAGATGTGGAGTAGTCACGCCATATGCATATTAATGAAGGCGCACAGCCGCCATAGCCACGTGTATAGGAAACATGCGCGAGTGCAAGGGGCATATCGAAGTTGCGCAGGGAGGCATGCTAATGTCGGCTTCCGAGGAGCAACCTAAACTGCTGAATATTATATTCCGCCAGCAATAGTAATCGTACATATCAGTGTCCGTGGAGACTGAAACATATGCAAAGCAGAGTCCCTGTGAACAGAAAATGAAGACTCAAACACAAAGCACGGTAGGGAATAGCGGGTCCCTACCCATGAACAAATGACAGGATGTGCTTGTAGTCCAATGTAGTGTAGATAGCTATACCATGTGGAAGTGAAACGTATCAGATGTTAGCGCGCCGCCAGTAGGTACGTCCAGTCCAACGGAGAAGGTCACCAGCCGACCCATAATTTGAGGGAGGGAACATAGCTGTGCAGATGTGTCCATAACAAAATACAAGAGGAGAAATGTAGATATAGGTAGTGACCGTATGTCTGAATCATATCCCACAAGCCATGTAATAGTCACATAAAAAAGGTATGTCCGTATTTCACATACCAAATGTGATAGGAAATAGCATACGCATGTAAACGAAACAGAAGAAGCATATAAACGAGCCATAACAACACGGACACATGTAGGCCGAAAGGAACAGTATGATCCATACCATCGACCAAGATTACCACCTGTCCCACTTTGTCAGCGACAGTCCCTCTGTGGGCTGATGTGTCCTGACACATACATGTAAAACTGGCAAATGTCCAGAGAATATAGGACATAATTCCTCCATAGACATCATGCAATAGTTGCATTAAACATATTTCACTGGACGTATAGTATAGAAATGTCATAATAAACAGAATAAATGCTACAAGAATAAGCTTAGATATAGGCAAAAATTGTAAGTTCTATCTGCCGAACTGACCGTGGGTATGTGTCTGCCTGTAAAATATGCTGTGTTCACCGCAACTGTCACAGTAGGGTTGCCACCCTTACAAATGGCCAAAGTGGGACATGTTTGGTACAGAAATCAGACTGTACAGGCTGACACATACCCACGGCCAGTACAAAGGACAGAACATAACTGTTTTGCCTACAGAAAAGCGTATTCCTGTAGCATTTTAGTTGCTTATTCTGTTTCTCATAACAGTCAGTTATTTTAGATACAGAATTAACTGTTTAATGCAACTATCACATAAAATATCAGAAATACGTTTGTCCTAAAATCTCAGAACATTTGCCATGTTGACAATTACATGTCAGGACACAACTTTCCAAAGAGGGACTGTCTCTTGGAAAGTGGGACAGGTGGTAACCCTATGTCACACTGTGGCCAATTGAAAAGGTGGAAACAAAACCGTCGACTGTGGGGAGGCAATGTCCACAACGGTCAGGTGTAAGGAATAGCTTGGACATAGGAAAAGGTGCCATCCTACCAATGAGTAGAACAGGCTGGCAAGCTCCGGAAGTCAGCTGTATAATCCGAACATGTATGTTACACAGTCGAACGGGTAGTACCCAGATACACCAACCAAGTAATGAAAGTGAAGTAAGGGCGTGTACCTATGTGCGTGAGGTACAGCATATGGAAAGCAAACATGGCAGGGTAGTCCACACAACCATAAAGGTACCTGACACATGTATGGTAGTCAATGTGTAACTCTGGCCGTGTCATGGGCCAACAACCAAAGTAGTGCTCTATGGGGTGTGAGTAATTTGCATGTGAGGGGTGTGTGTTTAATGGTAAATTCCTCAAAGGCGATACTTGTGTCATATGCAGAAAAGGTGAACTGGAGGTGTATGAGGGGGCAGCGGGTGAAGTGGAAAGAAACACAACCTCATGTAGAAACAGCTGCAAGACAAGCAGACAGGCCATAGTGTAGAACACAATCCTACAAACATATGAATATGGAAATATGCGAGACAAATGTATAGATACGGCACCATCACATACCCACAAATGGGTCCTGATGGAACTGGCCATAACAAATGCAACACACCTGGATGCATAATAGCCTACCCAGCATACCCTCCAAAACACACAACCTGCCACCATACCAGAATGTACATCAAATCCAGCCGTACTTGGTCCACTGGTTTGTTGCAGAAACAGCTACACACAGTGACCCCTACGCATATGTAATAGGTATTGTCACCCTAGACAGTGTCAGGATTGCAAACCATGTATCCCCTGCAGGTAAAACCCCCTGCACGTTTTCATGCAGCCACAAAAATCTTCGTTATCTAACTTGTTTTGGTTTTGACCAATTTTTGGGATATCCCTCACAGGATGACCAACTTGTGTAAATAGTAGAATGGGTATGACGACATGATGTCCAATCCAGCAGATATCTGGATACAAGTCAGAACGTGTGAAAAGTAGAAGCTGCATGAATACCAGTAAGACAAGGCGATATCCTGGACAACCAGAAAAGTTTATTGCTCACACAGTTAACCACAAAAAAGCAAATTCAAATCCACAAGTTGAACGAAAATAAAACGAAAATACTGAGCGCTTTCACCCGCTCGACTGCCTGCGGGTTTCTTCAGAGTACATTAAACAATTCTCTACACCAGCCTTATATACTAACTTAATTGCTTGTTAGTAAGTTGTTAGTAAATAACACATATACTGTACACATAGTTCTGGTTATTTTAACAATTATATTTCTATAATATTTATTACACATTTTCAACAGTTTCTACAAGTCAAAAGCATTCATCTATTTATTCATTTATTTAACATTACCTCACTTATTTATCTAGTATATATATATATTTACACTTGCTTTATAATGTAATTTTAATGTATTTACTAAGCATTCTTAATGTAGTTATAATGTTTTTATATAGAGATTAGATACCCAGATATTTATTGTAGGTTACGCCCTCACCATTGCTTAACACATGATTATCAAACAACAACTTTACAAACCCTAACAAAAACAAAAATATCAGTACCTTAAGAGAATTTTTGAAGTACAATTATGTATGTTCTTCCTATTAACACTTTTAATATTTTTAATATGTGTATTTTCATTTATTTAGATTTTCAGACTACACAATATGGTATAACAACAACAAAGTGTTCAACACACTATTCAGTATTGTGGGCCTTAGGTCATTTTGTAAAGGAAAGAACATTTTTAATTCTTTAATGTGACAATTTGTTTTAAATGACTGTTTAATTAATTCAATTAATTTACTAACAACTTACTAACAAGAAATTAAGTTAGTATATAAGGCTGGTGCAGAGAATTGTTTAATGTACTCTGAAGAAACCCGCAGGTAGTCGAGCGGGTGAAAGCGCTCAGTATTTTTGTTTTATTTTCGTTCAACTTGTGGATTTGAAGTTGCTTTTTTGTGGTTAACTGTGTGAGCAATAAACTTTTCTGGTTGTCCAGGATATCGCCTTGTCTTACAAGTCAGAACGTGCAGTGGAGGTCCATGACACTGTCCAGCCCTAAGTGGACATGCATAACCTACCACCGAGGATAAAATACCTTCCCGTGATGCACGTGTCCAGACACGAATAGGAGTGAGAATATAATGCACACATTTGCAAAGTGGAAAATGGCATGAGGGCGAGGAAGACACTACGTAAACAGGTCAACCCTGATCAAGTGTGAGGGACACTGACTGTGTTCAGTCGTGACTGACCATACCTGTCAACCTGTGTGAGCAAGATATCTGGACAGAGCCATGAATATAAGTGAGACAAAGGTCCAAAATTAGGGACAATCTGTAAACATATTTCTTAGAAACATAGAATTTGATAGAATAACAGTTTGCACATTGGCATTAATGTCTGGAGTATGAAGTCTGAAACCCAACTGTCAGCATGTTCCGACTGCAGTCTTTAATGCTGAGCTACTGCCATGCCAGAACACAACAGCATATTACAGAGGTCCATGCCATACCACTCAACACTCCGGATATTCGCAGAATGACTAGGGTCACCACCTGTCCCACTTTGTGGGTAACAATCCCTCTGTAGGCAGTTGTGTCCTGTGAAAAAAATCAAGACATAGCAAATGTCCTGAGAGTTTATTTCCTAATTTACTTTAATAGTCGCATAAAACAGTTATTTTATATATGAATCCTCAATATGTTATGTGAAGTAGCATAAGCAATTCAAATGTTACTAGAATAAGCTATTATATGTACAAAAAAGGTTAAAGTTCAGTACTATGCATGGCTGTAGGTATGTTTTGTCCTGGAAAATCTGACATCTCTACAGAACATGTCCCACTTTGGGCAGTCAAAAATGTGGCAACCCTAAGAATGACCACAGGTTCGCCCCATAGTGTTGGTGTGTGCCTCCGACAATCTGCACCAGTGTGGTAAATAGCTGAGGATTGACGTCACTAAATAATGAGAAATATCCTGAGTATAAGACTCCACAACCTGCAGAAAAGTCATGCTAATGCAAAACCTAGCATTATATCAACGTTCTAAGCTTGTAAAAGCAATTGTTAAAATGTGTCGCTAATTGTCCCCCCATCTTGTAGGTTTTGCACAGGTTCGGTGCTCTAACAGGTTGAGAGGTATGGTCCGTACATATTTACAGGAACAGCCCTTCACACTTGTGTAATGTACAACTGCATACCTGTAGTCACTTCATATCCAAAAATAATAATCCCCGTATGAGTAATAGTCAAATGTGAATGGGAACACCCCTCACCGTGGATTATGGACTATAACAACCCCACCCATAATATGTAATGCCAACAGAATAAGCTGCTGACAGGTGCCCAAACACCTGTGTCTACAAACACAGGTAAAACTTCAAAACAGGGTGATAACCCCTGTCCAAATGCTTCATCTGACATTTGACCTTGGCCAGAGAAGTTCTGTTCACCAGGTGGACAAGCCTAAACCCAGATCACTACATGAACACCCTGTCAATCAAAGACCTGTATGTGGCTGGACTATATGCCTTGGTGTTCTGCATATCCTCGGAGTGATTAACAATGCAGCCGGAGTCCACAGCAGTAGGCAATAGGGAATGTGTAATATGTAGTACCGCCTTCTTCCCAGCAGGAGAATGGATGCCTGTGTTGTAGGTGAAGCGGTGAGGCGTATGTTGATGTAGCTAAGTACTATGGGTATGCATATCAATGAGGAAGAACACCAATAGAATACTGGTTCCGGTATCCGACCAATATGAATGCAGTCCCGGTTGACCTATGACCACTGCACATATAACTTGAAAGTGTAATGAAAGTGTTTGTGCAGTACACACATTTAAATATGTAAAGGTGAACGTGTGTTTCGCAGTAGTCCATAAACTGGAATACAGATATGTAACTGTTACGGTCAGAATTATGAAAGTTCACGGAAGCACAATTATCTACGAAACACATGTAACCCACAATAAGGATATGCAAGTGCACCTGCGTGTGTGTAATCTGATCACAGAATAGAAAATGAATGGTGTTTTCCCCACATTCTATGTACATGGCTCATACCTGTTAAACCCGTAAAGTATCAAACCGGACAAAGCCATGACAAAAACTGGTACAAATAGGGACAATCCCCAGATATAGCCCTATCAAACATAGAAAGTGGATAGAATAACAGGTGTGTCACTAGCACGGATTCTCTGAAGGGTATGAAGTCGTAACCTGAAATGTTTGTCATTATTTACCAACATCAGTCTTTAATAATATGCCACTAACTTGCCAGATAGACACAAGGTTATGAAAAATGGACCAAAGATAAGAGGCAAACAGCTGTACATGCAGCAGAAATCTGTACAGTTGAAAGGTATGATATGGAGATATATATACACATATATCCACAGATATAAATCCAAAGCAAATTACGAGATGAGAAATGTACAGACATATGTATATATGTACATATAGAAATTTATACACACACAATACATGAATAGATATATATACACAACAAACATATGTCCCTGTATATATAACACATGTACATAAATAGGACACAGTATAGCTAATATGGATAGAGACAGACATGCATGAAAGGAGAATACACCAATGGTTTCCAAGCCATTTCCCAGAAAGTACCAGTGTGACAGTGCCTGCAAGTTCTACACGTTAAACATGAATATAGGTGTCCTTTGCAGGACCCCAAAAATTGATCCTATACGAAGTGCCAACCATCATTGATGCAAAAGAAGTCACACCTGCAACTACGATATAGGTGTACATGCAACAGTAGCAGGTGCAAGGGTAATAACACATGGGTCGATTGAATGTATGACGTACGAGCTGATATCCGCAGAGTGGGGAGTGCTCGGAAGTGTCCTCACACTTTATTATCGCTCACATTAAACATGTCTAATGGGTACTGTGGAGGTGTGTCAGGTATGGGAGTCATGGGTATGCAGAATTGGGCCAAGGTGTTGGTTGGCACAGATCTATTAGGTACGCCCCATGGGAGTGATCAATATACCTATGTGGGTATAGCACACGCCTACATTCTCCAAAAAGGTGCAACCCATCTACTGGATATTGTGTAAACCATTGGGGGAAGACGTAGGGACCTAAATCAGTGTCGTGTAGGCGATTATCATGGATGGACATGCGTACGACCAAGATGGTAACCATACCAGCCAGAATGTCAGAATAAGACAGCTGGACTAAGGCATAGTACATGACAGACAAATATGGACTATATTAAATATACCTCAGACAAAGTCAGACCGTTGATAGAATAATTGCGTAGTCAGGAATACGAATGTTATGAGAGTTAGTAATCATGAAATAGAAATGTCAGTCATGATTACCTAACCGCACAGTCCATCATGGCTTGCCAGCAATCTACCAGAAAGGCACATTATAATGACAAATGTAACAGAATCATAGGTCAAACCCCAGGGCGTATACCCATAATGTGTACAGGTGAGAGGTATGAAGGTAACCCGTCCTAATGAAATGTACAGAACTAGTGATACTAGGTGGACAGGTGAGAAGAAAGACGTCAGGACAAATGACAAAACATGTACAAGTCATAAGCATGTTTGTCCACAAATGTGAATTACAATGTATGGCCTGTGAAAGTCAATGTGGAAGGTCAATAGACTCAAAAGACATGTGTCCCTCAAGGTGTCATGCAGTGTCACCGATACAGTGTCCACTCCCCCATACTCGTACGTGAGCTCTGCCACTGACAGAAAGCGCAAATACCAGCGTACACATAAGGTATATGATGGAATAATTAGTGTGGATAAGCACCTGTTGGCCTGTGTGAGGAATATAACCCAGTGGGTGGGTGTGTCCTGCAATAGGAATGTAATGGTAACTGGCCTGTGATGGCGCCATGTATTGTGTGTATTGGCACAAGGAAATTGATGTCCAGTATCAGAAACATACCTCGCAACTGTACGAATGTGCAGATGTATGCCTCATATGTGTGGTGTGTTCCTCTCACAATCTGTACCTGTCTGCCAAATTCCTGAGAACTGACATCATTAAATAATGATAAACATATGTAAGACCCCAAATCCCTCAGAAAGGCCATACTAATGCAAAACCTATAATACTGTCAACTATCTACGTTTGTAAGAGCAATATGTAGAATCTGCTCCTATCTGTCCCCCCATCATGTTAGGCTTTGTACAGATGTTTTGCATTAGGAGGTTGATAGGTATGATCTGAAACAGATACATGTCTGAGAAAACAGCATTATCGACTGCAAGATAACTCAGAAGGTATGAAAAGCGCTGAAGAAGGAAGTTCATCCGCAGGTATGTGCTGACATGTCAAATGACACAGCAGTCTACAGGAAGTACCTATAGGGTGTCACCTTTACCAATGATGACAGTGGGACATACCCACAGACATGCATACACCACAAATAGACATAGCACACAGCAAAGCCTAGGCCATGATACATGATGCCTTTGGCGTTTATGGATTGACTGAGAGTACAGCAAGGAAAGATGACTGCCAGGCTATTCAGCAAACACCTGCAGGGGCGTGCAAGACCGCCCGTAACACCAACATTGCAGGGACAATGTTGGGATTTGCAACATACCCCATTTGTATGTGTAAGCTATGCAAATGATGTAATTATAGGGTTGCCACCTTTCCAAATGGCCAAAGTGGGACATTTGTGCTACAAACATCAGATTTTGCAGGGCAAAACATACCCACGGCCAGTACAAAGGACAGAACTTCAGTTGTTTGCCTGAATAAAAGTTTATTCTTGTAGCATTTTTGTTCCTTATTCTGTTTCGTATAACATTTAGGTGTTTCAGATACAGAATAACTGTTTTATGCAACTATTACATACAATATAGAAAATAAATTTGTCCCAAAATCTCAGGACATTTGCCATTTTCTCACAATATTTTGCAGGACACAACTGCCCAAAGAGGGACTGTCCCTCGCAAAGTGGGACAGGTGGTAACCCTACATAACTACGCGATACATGAAACAGTAAGCTGTCCATGCAAGAGCAGAGTTATGTGCAGAAATTTACCCGGATGTTATGCGACTAACGTTTTGCATGTTGCTAAACGGAGCAATGACAGCTGCAAATACAGTATGAATACAGCCGAAGAAGCATGCCAATGTCCAAGTCCTAGGCCAGTGGCAACTTTGTCCATTGGATATCAATGAAACAGTAGTTGTCCTCCCTCTATCCCTGGTGTGTAAGAGTAGCACAGCGCCACGAGAACACGCTGCACTTCAACACAAGACATATGGATAATATACATACAAAATGTAGGTTTAGTTAGATGTTAGTACGCCATGCAGATGAATGGCAAGCCGGAGACAACATGGCTACTGCATACTGGAATCTATGTGTGGAAGCGCTCTGTCAGAGATGTAACGAAGTATTTGTAGGCAATGTGAGGCAAGTGAGGCTGAGGATAGTGAATCACAACATGTCATGCCATATGGGCCAAGCCTCTACAGTGTAGTGTAGGTTAAGGGGACTATTAGAGTAGAAGATAGGTGACAACAGGAGTGTGTATGTACAAAACACTGTAACCTCACCAGAGCAGTGTCACATTTGTGCTGTCAGTACTCAGTGGAAGAGGCGTGTCATGAGCTATCCCAGGGAACATCAGGAGTCTGACGGCATATGCCATGGATACCACCGTTGTGACCTGCAAACCTGCCCACAGTGTGTCTGCACCTGTGCATGCCAGTAAGCCCGAGTAAGTATGTGTGCACGCGTGTTAGCCTGTGTACGCGTGTGGAAGAACAAGTAAGCTAGTGTACGAATGGTGAAGCCCGTGTAATGTCGTGTATGCATTTGTAAGCAGGTATACATGTGCACTACACGCATCACACACGTACTGCACACACAGACATACATGCTGCCAATACCACACACATCAGTGAAATGGCACATGGATGGAGACTACATCATCAGAGGTAACAGTGCTGTAAACTATGCTACAGTGATGGTCATAGCTGCAATGCATCATGCCTGCTGAAGTACACCTGGAAGTAACACACTGTGTGTTAACAGCATGCAAACATCAATACAGTGGAATAAAGCCACTGTGTGCAGCAGCACCAGGTTAGTCAGATCTTGCATCAATGTTACACATCACAGGTGATGGCACAGGTGACATCATATGCACAGGGTGTGGTGTTAACATGTCCAGAGCTGTCATAGAGCCATCCAATGTACATGAAGGTGTGTGTGTGTGTGTGTAAGGGACAATGGTTATTGCATGGCCCAATGGTGGTGCAATGGGTGTGTGTCTGTGATAGCCGTAGCTGAATGTGATAAGTGTGTGTGTCTGCATATACACAGGTACAGCATGTGTCAGCCATATACAGGAGGTTGTGGGACAGTCACACACTATACCTGCCAGGCTGTAGAGATCCTCATTACTGGCCATGGACACCCCTCCATGCATCCAACACAAACCAGTCCTGCACCGGTCAATGTCTACACATACAGTCCTGGGATCTGTACCACAACCACTAGATAAATTTGTGTCTGTAATGTTAACCTGGGGTGCATAGACTTGACAGTTACTATAGACAGATATGAGCCATACTCACACTTCAATGTAATAACCACCGCTGACTGTTTCCGAGATCTGCATACGACCACTCAAAGTTGCTGCACTAACATTGTTTCCAATGCCCGTGTAATACCCAGCAACACAATAACCGGTCACTACACATGTATAACCCACGATCACTACAGCCCACAGTATGTGCACTATCACAGAGCCATAGCAGATGTACATACATCCAAGGTGTTCATGTACAGACAATGCAGCACAGTCAAGAGTGATAATCCCAACATACATATCCATATACAATATATATATATATATATATATATATATATATATATATATATATATATATATATATATATATATATATATATATATATATATATATATATATATATATATATATATATATATATATATATATATATATATATATATATATATATATATATATATACACATATATATATGTAGATAGATACATATATACACACACACACACACACACACACACACACACACACACACACACACACACACACACACGTGGCAGGGTTGGGAGCAGAACATAAACATAAGCACTGTACCACACGACAGCATTACGTAGTTACAAAATGCGCTACCGTGATCAGTGGATCACATGATTCACACAGGCACATGTCTAGCCTGCAGACAGCAGCATCAAAGACAAAGACGCCACACGGATGTTATGGAGAGTGAATACTGTCAAAGCAATGTACTGTTGTCATGCAGTTGGAAACACACACACACACTTGGCAGGGCTGGGAGTCAAACATACACCTAACACACTACAGCATGACGCATTTACAGAATGCGCTACCGACATTACTAAGCACAGCAGTCGCAGAGGCAGACATCTAGGTGTGTGTCATCATCCACAAAGGCAACGACGTCGGTAGCAAACTGCTGTGGTGTGCAGCGTCTAAAAGCAAGACTGAGTCCCCAGGCGGACGGGAGCATGCGCACAAACACACACACACACACACACACACACACACACACACACACACACACACACACACTTGGCAGGGCTGGGAGTCGAACATACACCTAACTACCCTAACACACTACAGCATGATGCATTTACAGAACGCGCTACCGAGATTACTGAACACAGCACTCCCAGAAGCATACTTCTAGGTGGGTGACATCATCCGCAAAGGCAAAGACGTCGGTAGCAAACTGCTGTGGTGTGCAGCATCTAAAAGCAAGACTGAGTCCCCAGGCGGACGGGAGCATGCGCACAAACACACACACACACACACACACACACACACACACACACACACACACACACACACACACACACACACACACACACACTTGGCAGGGCTGGGAGTCAAACATACACCTAACTACCCTAACACAATACAGCATGACACATTTACAGAATGCGCTACTGAGATTACTGAGCACAGCACTCCCAGAGGCATACTTCTAGGTGGGTGACATCATCCGCAAAGGCAAAGACGTCGGTAGCAAACTGCTGTGGTGTGCGGCATCTAAAAGCAAGACTGAGTCCCCAGGCGGATGGGAGCATGCACGCAAACACACACACACACACACACACACACACACACACACACACACACACACACACACTTGGCAGGGCTGGGAGTTGAACATACACCTAACTACCCTAACACACTACAGCATGACGCATTTACAGAATGCGCTACCAAGATTACTGAACACAGCACTCCCAGAGGCATACTTCTAGGTGAGTGACATCATCCACAAAGGCAAGGATACCGATAGGGAATGTATAGAG
The DNA here is from genome assembly GCF_019279795.1 of Protopterus annectens. NCBI lineage: Eukaryota > Metazoa > Chordata > Ceratodontiformes > Protopteridae > Protopterus > Protopterus annectens. Next base: position 828,793,716 of record NC_056730.1, on the reverse strand, counting down.
AGTGAGCAGTCTGAAAGCATATTACTGTCCCAAGGTAGACGTAGACAAACACACGGCAGTGGTGTGATTGGGGCAACCAAATATCTATGGAGCACTACAACAGCACTACAAAGATATGGGACGTGCCACAGACAGTACACCCTTCAAGACAGCAACCAATTTGTTCAATGTAGGCATCCATTGTGACATTGAAAATGGACACCTGTTGCCTGGATGACCACCATTGCTATACAGGATGTCAATGGCCATGCCCACACGCTTAGTATCACATGTCTGTTTGGAAAGTACTGTGTGTCCATCTACACAAGGGCGTACTGGGCATGCTCACACACTTAGCAGTTGCAAAGGGCCGTCTTGCATGCATGCACACGGATTCTAAACACAGAAGGGTGCAGTTTGGAATGTACTGTGTGTCCATCTACACAATGGCGTACTGGGCATGCTCACACACTTAGCAGTTGCAAAGGGCTGTCTTGCATGCATGCACACGGATTCTAAACACGGAAGCGCGCAGTTTGGAATGTACTGTGTGTCTATCTACACAATGGCATACTGGGCATGCTCACACACGTAGCAGTTTCAAAGTGCCGTCTTGCATGCACACAGATTCTAAACACGGAAGGGCGCAGTTTGGAATGTACTGTGTGTCCATCTACACAATGGCATACTGGGCATGCTCACATACTTAGCAGTTGCAAAGGGCCGTCTTGCATGCACACGGATTCCTAACATGGAAGGGCACAGTATGGTATTACTGTTCCCACGTACATGAAGGCCACTCACATGTATTGACCAGTACACACTCGGGAGCTATCACAGATGTCTCAGGTGCATATCACAGAGGTACACACCACAATCTACAATGTAGCCCTCCGACATCACCATGTCATTGGACTAGCAAAACACAACCATACATTAACACAACACCGTGTGACTCATGACCAGTGCACTGTACATAGGTCTACAGCAACTGTGCAGACTACACATGTACCGACAGAGTTCCATCATGTGTTATGCATTGCAATGATACCACTGTACATAACCAGGTCAGCTCTACACATACCAGTGGCCCTGAGTCTTACACAACTGTGACAGATGACTGTCGCTGTACACCAACAAACACACATATTAGGCTATGTCATACTTGTAACTGCAGTGGATATGTGCATAGACTATACACACGACACATATGTACATAGCATAGCTTTTGCTGTCCTGCGTGCAGACAAGTGGCTACAGCAATCATACACACGCAAATGGAAGTTGGGTCCATGGCTGTTGAATGCTAACAGTACATAAGGCAGCAATGCTGACCAAGGACACAATCCCTCTGTACTAGTTACCCATGACACCCATCATATCATACAACAGTCCATGTGTTATGTATGTCAACACACATGTCCACCAGTTGCAATGCATACAAACATGGCTACATGACAGGCATGTAGGACCAACCCACATGCACAATCTGTAGTGTGCATGCAGCTACCATACATGTGCTGTAGCTGATGTAAGTAACTAATCTGTGCCTAACTACAACATGCAGTTGCAATGCAGCCCCATTATTGACACCTGTATATGGTGACATACTGACAGCACGGTAGGATGTACAGCAGGTATGGATGGATGTGTGTACATAAAGTGGTGGTCTACCTGTGTAGATGGATGTTTGCCGGGGATGGCTCACAGGTGTGTCACACGCCATCCTATCATTACATGTGCAAACAGTACGCTATGTTACCGTTACTTGATGGTGGAGACATAAAACTTATACAGCGGTCAGGTGTCACCAACAGTACGTCACTTGACACCAGTAACACTTACATCCTCCCGTGTGCATATAGCAGCACAATTGCCAAAGGTAGCGTTGGTACACATAATGTGGCCAATACTGCTGCATGTCTGTCAGACGTATCATCATATAGCAGGTGTATCATTCACAGTACTGCCATGTGTGTTTGCTTGTGTGACCATATATGCCACATATGGTGGGGAATACAACCCAATTGTTACACACCCCTGTACACTGTTCTAGAGATCTGTACATACTGCAGTGTGGAAAGCATGATGTAGGCAGGTGTGGTGTGTGTATCACACACATCAGCTATCCATATGTGTATGACATTTGTGGTCTCCACAGTGTGTGTGTGTGTATGTAGGTATGTATGGCTGTCTGGTGCATGGAGTGAGGGTGTATTCTACCATACAGAACACACAGGATCCCTAACCCCTCATGGTGATGCAGTCCACTACTCTGTTGATGCAATTGTCCCAGCCGCACTGGCTACCTGTACATGTTCTTTCTCTGTGTCGCGTCATGTGGGTTCACAGTACTGTGACAGTGATGACCACATAGGCAAGGGTCCTCACCTCAACACTATGGGGTGTGCGTTATAGTGTTGTTGACCCCGTGAGTGTGAGCATGTTCCTGTAATGTGACAGGGTATAACTGCTACACAGTGAGGCCTCATGCTATCAAGTGGCCTCTAACATTATCATTGGCCAGACCACTCTGTACAACCCCTGCACCATATCAACATACCTGTGATGTGATCTGGTATGGATGTCACGTCTCTAGCCACTGTAGCCTATTAAACTGCCCACATGCTTCTGGATCAGTATATGTGTGGACATCCGTGTTATGTTAGACTTTCCAACAGTCAGGCTGAGGCTATGTATTGCATGCTGATATTGCCATATGTGCCTGTGAATATTCCACAGTTACACATGGGAGACTGCAAACAGTGCTACCTGTAGGCACATGCAAGTAGACCATAAGGAGGGAACCAGGGCATCATTACCAACATGCTGTTACTGTTGTTAATGAGACGCATACTGTGAACATATAACAATGCATGCTAAACCTGTACTACATGGCATGTCTGGTGCGTGTCAACAGTATACAACTGATGTAATATACACATCTCTCACTATTCACACACAACTAATGTAATATACACTTCTCTCACTATTCTTACACAACTAATGTAATATACACTTCTCACTATTCTGTTCACCCTGTGCATCAGACCATTTTAGCATGTCCCTGCACCAATGGTGTGGATGACAGGGATGCAGTACAGGCTTCATCATATGCACAGGGTGATAATGTTTGCCAGGGGCATAGGCTGCACCAATGGATGACATCTTGTGTGTGGGTAAGGGCCAGTGATATGACTGGACATGTCTGTTCAGTATGCATGTGGGTGTTGTGGTGCCCTACAGATGTCTTTGCTGTGTGTGTGTATGTGTGCACACAGTTCTGCCTTTTGTGAGGCCTACACAGGGTATTATTGACAGCTCCAGATTGTACAGACCAGGTTGTACAGCTCACTGTATCCGGCCAGGGCCATGTGACCTGTGCCTACCAGGGGTTGCACGGGCCCTACCAGGCGGAGGTACAGCTTGGCTACTGTCCAATGGCACATGTCCACTGGAACCGTGTCCACACTGGGAAGGTCCAGGGCCACGTCCACGTGGCCTGCTGTGTCCTGGTGTGGACAGCGCAGCACTAGCTGCACTGCTACTGCTACCAGCACTATGGGAGCGGGCATGTGAGGTGGCACACTCACATTGACCTGCACTAGGTGGTGTAGCTGGCCTATGTCCACGTGGCCTACGCCTCACTCCTACCAGATGTTCCAGCACAGACAGCTCACTCTCACGGATTGCCATGCCACGGTCAAGGATTATGACCATGTCACCCAATCGCCTGTCCAGAACATCAGCAATCTGCTGTTGAGCATTTGCCAATGCCTGGATGTTGTCATTTAGGGTACGGATAGCAGCCCTCTGCAGCCTCTGCCCTTCTCTGTTCTGCCATTCAGCACGTGCCTGTGCTGCCATTACAGTCTGGAACATGCATCTGGTGATACCAGCTGCTGCGCTCTGTCCTGCAGGTGCATGTCTGCCAGAGGTCCTCCTACGAGCAGCACCAGCCACATGCCTGTGTGGCACATCTGCAGTCATTACACTGACACCATGGTGTGTAGACACACCTTCTGTAGCCACCACACGTTCCTGTTCCACGCTAAAAGACGTTGACTGTCCTTCCTCTATGGCCACTGGTGATGCGGTATGTGTTGGCAGTAGAATTGTGTGCGGGGAAGAGGGGGACATTGCTGGGATGGCAAACATTGGCACAGATTCAGCCCCTGACAACCCTGCCTGTACCTCATGTATATGTTCATCACTGCTAGTATCTGTGGGACACTAACATCAGATGGACTGCAGTAGGGTAACGCACCTACATCACCTGTGAATGCAAAGAAAGACTCTAAATTACAATAGACACACAGACACACACACACACACACACACACACACACACACACACACACACACACACACACACACACACACACACACACACACACACACACACACACCATGCATGTGATTTGACAGATGGCATGCAGCATGCCTGTGATACGGCAGAGGGCATGCAGCTCAGACATTAATAGTGTTAGTAAGCATACCTCACTAGGGTGCACACTACAGCAAGCAGGTGTCATATCAGTAGCCATGCAGTTCACACAATCATGGTAGTATGCATGCATCCCCATGATACACCATGTGGACCAGAACAGGATAACAGTACACATGGCTGACGTGACCTTGACATGTAATCTGCTGACGTGTGCACTAACATGCATGCATGTCTGACACAATGGTGTCCTGAGACATGTACAGCATCGTAATGGGCATCACATTGCGGTGTTGTCTGTATGCCCTACAGATAGAATGCCTGTTTAGCAAATGTACATGAGCATGGAAGGGTAGTGTGAGCTATCTACATTGCTATACAGTGTGAAGTACAGACACTGTGCCATTGCATGGCATCATGAGGCATCTATATTGCTGTACAATGCATAATATGTACACATTGCATAGCCATAACTGCATGCATACCCATGACATAACTGTGGATTGTGACCCACGATGCTGAGGTGTATACACACCAAACCATGCTGTGTAAAGTGACAGGTCAGTGGAGGACCTACAGATGACACCCCTGCACAACAACTACAGGGTCTTAGCTGCCTGGCAACCATGTCCACACATAGTGGACATGTCAATTCACCATTTCCCACATGACATTGATGTACCACACACACGAGGTGCACAGCTAACAGTGACGTCCTACACCAGCAAGGGAAATGTACAGTATCTGTGGCCTGATGTGGTGTCAATGTCTGTGGAAGCTGTACAGATGACTACTGTCATGTTATGACACAGTCGTGATGTCCAACAGATCTTATTTGGTAGACGTCAGTAACACCTCCACTAGCTGTACACAGGCTTTTAGGATGTCCAGTGTACCACGTCAACTGTATAATCAGTCAACTAAGGCTATAATTGGGCCATGTGTGGACAATGTGCAACAGGGTGTATACACATCACATCTACTGTGTGGCTACATTTCTCTGGCCATCTCCATGGCCATGTGTGCACATGTGTTGATCAAATGTTTGTGATGGCCATCTCACATGTCTGTGTTGTCCCATATGACATACACTCATAGATGTCAGATATGTCACCATCCACAGGGCTATGCAGATAATGGGTTGTATGTTTGGTATGTGGGGTATGGGTCATGGGATAGTGTGGCAATATTGCAGCCAGAACACTACGTGTCTGGGACATGTCAGATGGCACATCACATTGTGTGCACCCAGTGCAGGGGCATATAACACAATGGTGACACCTGTGGGCTGCCCATATCACAGCTCACTGTGTAGTACTGTTTGCATACCACACATGTTGTTCCAATGCATACTACATATGCCTCCATTGTAGAACATCTCCGCTGTTGTATGCACAGCTGACCACACATGTAGCAATGACAACTACTGTGGTTTCAATTCGGTGTATCATTTCATTTGTATATATTGCACATGGGTGGCCCGTGTGAATGATGGGTGATGCGACCTGTATATCATGACTGGAACGAACATCAAGTGTACAACTGTTAATTGGCCACATGACAAATAGATCTATGCTTTAACATGCCTGATACTGATGATAGTCTCACCTGCAACGGACTCATGTCTGTGTGGCACGCCAGAGGTACTTGTATAGGGGTGACACAGCAGTATGAACATGATCCCTGACTGTCTGACAGCCACAGGGTGCACTGTGCATGTTAACACATTTGCCTGTATAATAGCATATAGTATGCACATGTGTGCATACACAGGGTAGCATACTGTAGTATGGAGCATGTGTGTCCACATACCTTGTATATGTTATTACTTTACATAATGTACAGTGACACATGCAACTAAATGGGATATAATAGCCATATGTGCAGTACTGACTTACCAGGCAACTCCAGGCTCATTGGTTGGGAAACACCCACCTCCACGATGGCACCTAGTGTGTGTGGATGCTGTTCTGAGGGTCTCCCCAGACTGGCCAGTAGCTCCTCAGTGTGTGTGAGTGGGGGCTGCGTTGGTGGCCCACCACCTGTTCCACCTTGTTCCCTGGCGATTGCAGTGGCATGCTGTTTTGCATGTCGTATCAAGTCCGTGCAGTGTCTGCGCACCTGCTGATAGGTGCGGTTATGACCACCCGCATCGTTCACCCTCCTGCGTAGATCCTGCCACAGGTCATCCCGCTGCTGGGCATGCTGTGGCACATGGCTGAACAACACTTCGTAGTTCTCATGGAGATACGGGATGAGGACATCATCCTCCTGGCGGCTGTACGCTGGAAGGCGTGTACGAAGCATTATCTGTAAGACATAATGATGGTGACAGGTCACAGTTTCTGAGATGTACAGAGATACTGCTGCACATACATTTCTATGACATCTAGTATATCTGCACAGTAATCTTTGCAAATCATCATGACACTGACATGACTGACGTGTTTGTGTCACACACATGTAACACCCGTTATACATTGGATATCATCACCATACAGTGATAATGGTTCATGGACATGCACACCATACTCAACAGGGTTATAATGCAGTGCCGCCCATTATGACTGTCGTCACCACTTGTGGTTTTATATTATCCAACACCCTATCTGTATTGTATGGTCATGCTAGGCACTTGTTCAGAACTTGAGCATGTCATGAGCTACTGATTAATATAGCACCCATTCCACACCATTTCCCATAGGTACACTGGCTGTCCTAAAATTTCCAGCTTGCTTATGGTACAACAGCTGTTGTACACACATAGCGCACATATCCTGTGAGACATGGTTGTATATACAGGCATGTCCGACTGTCATGTACCAGTGCTATTGCCTGTCTATATGATGGATATGTCGTACATGTGGCAATAGAGCAATTGTCTCATGTACACATTCAATGCTCACCTCCCAACATACGACACTACAGCCTGTGGGGGATGCACTTATGAAGCCCTGCTGGGGGTAATGCTGTCACCAACCCTGGCTGCACCTGACAGTCATGTGGGGATGTGTCACATTCGCAACACACCCCACTCATCACATAGTCTCACATGATCTCCACCACAGGCCACACATACGAGGACAACTTGTGCAGTACCTCTCCATACTCTGTGTAGGCACCAGAGGCAGCCCCCATCACGGAACACAACATCACCAACTTATAGCCCACAGACTAATGTGTGCCCATCACATACAGCCAATAGGGTGCTATAATATACACAACACACCAGTCATATGTGAGTCTGTCGGCGGTCACACTGCAGCTCCACACAGCAGGCTACACAAGGCGATAGTCGCTTACATCTTGCTGTCGGGTAACTGGTTCTGCAACATAACCTATGCACCCATGCCGCACCTCACCAGGTATGATGTGACTGTCATTCTCCATGTTAGTGTGACTGCCCTGAGATGCCACTTCACAGACTACGTGTGCAGGGACATGCAATAGCTCACCAGTGTTGTAGCCCTGAAGGTGTGGGCCGAGCCCTGGGGAGCATTATGCATTCATCCGGACCTGATACCACTGTACAATGACTGACTGTGTCACTTCAACAGTTGCCTATGCTTCTGCTGTCATTCCACAGGCATCTGGTATCTGTCCGCTTTGACTGACCTTGTCAAACACAATGCTTTGGCACAGATGACCTGCACCTGTCAGCCCTGGGAGTACAGATCACATGTAAGGCTCTTGCTGCTTCTATACTGCCTGTCTTGCACAGTTTCCAATAACAGTCACCGGCAGAACGGGAACTGGCAAGCAGGACATGGGGTCATGTGACACATTGCTTGCATCTTCCTCTGTGACACAGGCAAGGCACACCTTAAAATGCACCACTCCAATATCTCTGCAGTGACTGGGACCTGCCTCTAGGCTCTGCAGAGCACACCTACAATGACAGGTTATAGACAGACCATACCTTTCAGGCACATACCTGGACCAGCACACCCACAGCTGAGGTGTTCTCATATCCCACTATGTTATACACACATCCTGGCTAGTTACTTATCACAATGCATCAGAGGTGCTCCACATGCAACTAACTGTGTCCGGAACTGCTATACACATTGTAACAAGCTATAGATTCAACAACATACCCCATGGTTACCAGACCTCATTTGTTGGTGTACTGGACAGTAGGGCTCAGACAGCTACTACTGATGTGTGACTGACACTACCCCACACTTAACTGGGATAGCCACTCATGTACCGACACATCAATGAGTCATAACCTCCACTCGGCTGGATCAACCCATACACACCACCTCCAAGACCAACATTAACCTTGACATGAACACTACCAACATGTGACTGGTGTTCCACACCTGGGGTTATCCCCTCATTGGTGGATTCCAAACATATGCTAATCAACCTTGTTAGCCACATCCTGGCACCACACCCTTCATGGCATACATAATACATGAGTACTACAACACCTTATACAGGCGCCTTATGACAGCAGTTGTTAACATCATGACACCCGTGCAGATGGACACTGCACTTACAAATGCTGAAACATACCGCAGTGCACTTCATTAGCACGTACACAACTGCATGGATCATGCTATTCCACACAGAGCCATGATGGTACACATTCCATGGACATAATGTACAACAACAGGTGGAGGCTGTTGCACAGTGGTGTACAATCCCATGGGTGGGGTAGCTCACTGGGGAGCCTCAGTAGGGCCACGGGATCCCTCATCACATACTCTAAGACTAGCTACGTAAACATTACTGCGACACTTTCCGGGGTGTACCACAAGGCATTATGGTGGTATGTCAGTAGTCGTTGGCAACACCCACATCTGCTCTCACATACAACAGTCACTCAGGAACATTACAGACCCAGGTGATGTTGGCAGCATGCTGGCGGATGGATTCAATGCTAACATTACACCCTCAAACTCACTACAGGGCCACGATCCATGCAGGAACATTGCGGTGTCCCTGCGGTCACACCTACACAGTACTAACCTGCACTCTATATGTCCTGGGACACTGGCCCCATGTCACCTTCCAAAGTCCCAGGCTGTGATGTCCACAAACCTCTGAACGACATGTCTCCCCACTAGGCCACCATATTCAGTAATAGTCTTGTATCAGACATTGTGGCCCCTGAATGGCACACAGCAACATTTATTACACTCCACACAGGTGGCACCACAATGCACGAGTGGGACTATAGTCCTACACACCTGACTGGACTGTTCTGCACAGCTATGGGGCACATCATCAAGGACGTCATTCACAGAGACATTGTTGGGCTTGGGTCCTTTGATGCCACCCGGGTTGGACTTGTTAGGGCCAGAGCATGGCCCCTACACCTGGTGGACTCCTTTCATACAGTTACCAGGGTAGTTGATGATGGTACGGGAGTCCACACATCCTACATTGTCCTCTCCTTGCCTTAAAGCACCGTTCTCCATTCTGGTATTGACAACATACACATCCACCTGCACATCGGACCCTATGTCTCAGGATATTATGCAATGTGGCTCATGGACAGGACACACACAATAAGGGTAGCATACCATAGTACCTACTGCATTTCAGTTACATTTGCCATACCACATTCCTCAGTCATTGGGCCCCTCATGTTCAGTATATGCTTCCCTGAGGTACAGCCTAGCACAGAGGGACTTTCCCTGCCTAGCTTTACAAACCCCTGCATACAAAGTGCCATGATTGATCCACCAGCTAATACTGACTCCATCCATACGGGTGTCACTGTGACAGATACCTGATATGAATATCATGGCCTCAAGCTGCATGACACAAGGTGCATGAACATCACCTTTGCATTACACCATTCACCCACTGACTATCACATAGCTGGTAGTCCCCTACATACATGTCACATTGTACATGTTTGTTGTACACACATATGTCGCACCCACTCCTGTGGTTACCGTATTCCCACTGTGGTGTGGATATCCTTCTACGTGGCCACACTTATCTGTACTGGGTGTGTAGCTGGTACATAGGCACCCATTGTACCTCTGAACTCAAGACTTCTACACACATTCAAGGGTACACCACCCCATTTAGGGTGTACCTTACACAACAGCTACAGCTTTACATACCACACCATTAACACGCCATGACGTTTATTGAGCTCCGACAGTTAAAGTATGCGGCTGAACTACAGACACCACGTCTGTACACATTTGCATACTACATACTCAGGGGTGACCTCTGCTGAACAGACAGGGCCCATGTCCACAACAATATTAATGGATATACTCCACATACACGACATAAGCAAAAGCCACTGTGAGCAACATGCTCATGGATATGTGCACACATGCAACAATGAGTGGGATGTGCTTGAGGGTTACATTCCCAAACCGGTCACTCACCATGCTTTGGAACATGAGTCCTATATACATCATGCAGGGACACTCAGTAGCACTGTTCATGTGATACCTCCCTTGGTGGTTGGGAGACATGTGTACGCCAGGGATCACTGCAGTGGCTGTACTGTGCAGAGGTGCAGGTAACACATGGCTCTGCTGTTCACAGGACACTACCCTAGAGTGGTGCCACTGGTGTGAACACTGTAGTTGTGCTTACACATAGACTTAATAACACGAACCACTGACAAGAGACTAGGACGGCACAAGAAAATATTTAATGTTGTTAAGCGCTTTTCGTTTGATGCATAAAACAAACTTCATCAGACAAAGTAACAAATATGTGGGCAGTCTTATATAATGAATCAATTACCCAATCATTTCATCTAATGCACATATTAAATGAGATAATTTAAAGACTGAAAAAACTTTTTCGAAGACATTTTAAAGAAATAAGCACCATTACAAAAACTCCACTCTCCCTCTAATAAAATAGGCAATTAAGAACAATATAACCTAAATTGTACTACTGATAATAAACCTAAGTAAAGTATAATGGTTATGAAGACATTAGACAATATCATACATATGAAATATAAAAAATATAATCATAAATATGAAATATAAAAACATGAAATACAAAAAATAATAAAAATTTTTTATATATACATATGTATAAATATTTAAACACACACACATATATATATATATATATATATATATATATATATATATATATATATATTTATATATATATATAAATACACATATAGTGAAACAGTACAAAATAAAAAATAAGAATGAAAATGAAACTAAGGAAGAAAAGCATCAAAAACAAGATACAAAATATCTTGTCAGACTTTTTATTTTTAAAAATTATCTTGTCAGACTTTTTATTTTTAAAATTTATCTTGTCAGACTTTTTATTTTTAAAATACTACTTATAGAACAACCCTCGTTTAAACCAGGTGAGTTGTATGCATTCAACCTAATTTGCCATATGAGCTCGAGTTCTTCTAATCTGAGTGGGTATGGGCCACCTCGAGGGTTGTGAGAAACTTGGTCTATCACCATAAACTTAAAACTATGGTTGGGGAATTGAACTATGTGTTTAGCTAATGCATTATCCAGTTTGTGTTTTTTGATAGCATACACATGTTCCAACA